>NC_091847.1:9492119-9634889 GCF_037783145.1 Equus przewalskii
TCTAAAATGGGCACAGTCATACTATGGGTTTTCAGGTGGTCTCCCAGAGCCTGTTGGATGGGAAGGACCTGCGTGTGTCTGACCTGGTCTACATGTGCTCGGTGTTCTGTTTATTGGACAAAGACTATTTTCCCCAAATGCCCCCTGTCTGATTGGCTTTTGGGTACCAGACTGACACTGGAAGAAAAAAATACCAGTCATTGTCGCCATGGACATCTGTTACATGCTTGGAACAGTATGAGGCTTTCCCTCCTATTTTCTTTGTTTCATTTGGTTTGGTTTGGTGAGCAAGATTGTCCCTGAGCTAAGATCTGCACCAGTCTTCATCTGTTTTGTATGTGGGATGTCACCACTGCACAGCTTGCTGAGAGGTGTGTATGTCCACATCTGGGATCTGAACCTGCAAACCCTGGGTGCTGAAGTGGAGTGCGTAAACTTAACCACTATGCCTCCAGGCTCGCCCCATGTTTTGCATTTTTTTCAAATACACATGCAATATATTCCTAGTTTAAAAAAAGTTGATGCTGAAGGTGCACCTAATGTAAGAGGGAAGGGTCCTTCTTTATCCAGTGTTAGATGCATATATTAGACTCACAAATATAGGAATATGTATATAACATTTTAAAATAAAAGTACAATCACATTGTGTACATATTATTCAGCAACTTGTTTTTTCCCACTCATCTGTATATGTATGTATGTATATGATGTATTGGTGTGTATGTATGTGTATGTGTGTGTGTGTATATATACGTCGCTGGTGGACGGTTTTTCCTGTCTATTTTAGATCTAGGTCTGCCTGTTTTATAATCTGAGAGTTATTTTTAAACTTTTAATTCAAAGTAATTTTAAATTTCAAACTATGGAAGAATTGAAAGGTTATTACAATGAACTCCTGTGTGCCGTTCGCCAGGTTCGCTGGTTTTTAACGTTTTGTCACATTTGCTTTCTCTGTGTATTTTATGTATATTTTCCTCCCGGAATCATTTGAGGGTTAGTTGAGGACATCGTGTTCCTTTATTTGTAAATACTTTACCACCTGTTTCCTAAGAACAAGGACATTCTTTTACATAATCACAATTCCATGATCAGTTTCAGGAAATTTAGTATCAATACGATATTGTTACCTACCGCATAGCCAATTGTTCCAATACTGTCCTTTTTAGCAGTTTTTCGCCCTGATTCAAAATCCAGTCCAGAACGAGGCATTGTATTTAGTTGCCCCTCTCTTTACTCTCCTTTAATCTGGACGGATCCTCAGCCTTTCCTTGTCTTTGGTGACATTGGCCTTTGTGAAGAGTCTGGGCCAGGTGTGTGCAGGCTGTTTCTCAGTTTGGGTTTGCTTGTTTCTTATTCAGGTTGTTGGGGCAGGAATGGTAAGTGACACCGTATCCTTCTTGGTGCACCGTGTCATGAGGCACGTCGTGCTAACTTGATCACCTGGGGAGGTGCAGGCCTCATTCTCTGAAACACCTGAGTGTTAAGTAGTCCACCACGTGGTAGTAACGCAATTGTTGACCACTTCATTTCTTCTCAGTTTTTAGCTATAACAGTGCTATAAACTACCGCATTGAATAGATTCATGTAAATATTTTTAATCTCGTGTGCTGCCAGCTCTGTAGACTAGAGTCTTGGTGATGGGTAGTTGAGTCATGGACTGTGCACGTTTTCAGTCTTGTTGGGTATTGTCCAAATGCCCAACAGGTTGTAACGTAGAATCTCCCACCTCCAATGTGTATGAGGGCCCATTTCTCCACATTTTGTCCTTGTCGGATGTTAGCAATCTGTTAAATTTTTGCTGACATGATAGGTGAAACTGGGATTGCATTGTTTTCATTTGGCCTTTCTTTGACCATTAGTGAGGTTGAACATCTTTTCATGCTCTTCTTGGTTGGCTGACTAGTTCCAGCTCTGTTATTTGCTTTAGGGAATTTAATGTCAATCTCTGCCACCGTTAATTAATTAAACACCTATCACATGCCAGTACTGTCCAAGGGGCTGGTGTGGGTGTGTGTGTGTGTGTGTGTGTGTGTGTGTGTATGCGTGTGCAAGTTTGGTTCAGATAAACTGGCAACCGGCCTGTCCTCAGAGAGCTTCCTGTCTAGTTGGGGAGCTACGACTTAGCCTTCATGCCGGAAAGCCGGAGGGCAAAGTTGCAGAGCTCTGAAAGAAGTTGGGAGGAAGTAAGAGGTCAGCAGGAAGAGGGAAGCTTATAAAAAATTCAAATTGCAGTGTCCACAAATAAAGTTTTATTGGAACACAGCCATGCCCATTCCTTCGCGTATTGTCTGTGGCTCTTTCCTTGCTACAGTGGCAGAGTTGGGCAGTTGCGACCAAGATTTTAGGGCCCACAAAGCCAAAAATAGTCACTGTCTGGCCCTTTACGGAGATGGCTGATGCCTGGGCTAGAAGACGTTAGACGCTGTGGGCTACATGAGGGCAGGGGGAGGAAACAGGTTTGTCGAGCACCGCGGGGCCAGCCCAGTGCGGAGAGCCACATGTGTGTATTTTATTTTGTCCTCCTCGGAAAAGACGTTTTCTCTTCTATCCCCTGTGCTCCTTGCCCTCCTTCCCCGATTGCTCCCTGTGTGGGTGGAGGGAGGAAGTGCCAAGGGATGGAGGTTGGGCACAGTCCTAAGGCTGGGGCGGAGGGAAGCTTCCACACCCTTTGGACTGGCTTCAGGGCCCTTTGGGCAGTGTCCAAGCCGTTCTTCCGGTGTGTTCCAGGTGCCATTCAGGTTGGCGGCCAGGGCTCCCCGCTGAGCCCCAGTCTGGCTGAGGAACCCCTACCCCTCCCTGTGGGCTAAAGCAGGAGCACTAAAGTGGGAGGCGGTCCCCAGGGCTCTGCTGCCACCGTGCTGGGGGTGGAGCCTGTGACCACCTGCCCTTCTGCCCCTCCTAGTCACCTTGGTCCCTCTGGGCTGGCGGTCACCAAGTGCTGACCATGGGGCTCCTTGCCTGCTAGCCTTTAAAAGGCCTTTCACAGAAGCAGAGTAGAGGTGGGGCGGGGGTGAGTGGGAGGAATTGCCTTGAAGGCCTTGGCAAGGCTGTGGGAAGGCCACCAGGAAAGGCCACCACCGGGCCTGGTGCCCTGTGTGGTTCTTGGTGTCTTCTTTCCGATACTCTCACTGCTGGGGTCCAGCCAAAGATCTCGTGTGTCCACTGGCTGCTGGGTGCACCTTCAGTCCTCCACCACCCTCTGCATCCCAATTAAGTACCAATATTGCCCACGTGTTGGAGATGCGGACACTGAGGCTGGCGCGTGGAGCCATTTACCCATTAGTGAGTGGTGGGCCGAGATGTGAGCCCAGGCTCCAAACCCGGATGCTGACCACATTACCCAGGAAGTCTTAGGGGGACATACAGGAACACTCGTGGCTGCATATGTATATGAGTTTTACAATTACTACTGGTTTACTTGTGATCTATGATTATGATTTTATACATGCAGTCATGATATACACTTTAAAAAATTAAGTTTAAAAAGTGAGTTGGTTAAATAAAATGGGCTCATCACATTGCAGGAGGTTTTTAATTTCAGTGGCAAAATTGTGGGGTGGGGTGTGATACGTCGGGTGAATGCTAGTGTCTTTGAACGCCCTGCACCCAGCGTGTCACTGGCACTAAGGGGGTGGCCTGGGGCTGTACAGTGACTGCTGAGCAGTGCAGCCCAAGGGACCCTCCCTCTAAGGTGGGGCTGGGGAGTCGGCAACACATGGCCAGGGAACAAGGCAGCCTGACAGCTGGCTCCGGGTGCCGTTACTGCACTCGGTTTTCTGTGTGTGTGAGAGAAATGTTTTCACTTCAGATCTCTTGAATACTGCGGAGAATAAGATGACAACTACTCCTGGGCCTAACACAGTTTTTTCAGTCTGGCCAAATTTGCTTCTGATTTTCTCTCTTTCTAATCCCGTTGCCTGTCCTCCCTCCCCAGAAGCCAAACCGCTACTGTGGAATCGAGGTTGGTTTGAATCCCCGTGCGCATTTTTACATTTTAAATCTTTCCTCCTTGCAAATTTAGCCGTAAAGATGAATAGTGCTGTTTTGTCTTTAAACTGTATATAAGTAGTTTCATATAGATCACCGTGTACTTCTTTTGTTTAATGCTGTGTTGCTGAGATTTCCCCATGTTGAGATGTGTCTCTAGGGCGCTCATTTTAAGTGCTGTGTGCTATTCCATTCTAAGGCGAGTAATAGAATTAACGCGTCTCTTTCCTCGTTGCTGGAGAGGCAGATTGTTGACGGTTTCTCCCTGTCGTGAACAGTGGCTGTGAGCAGTTTCTGTCCATCTCCCAGGGCACATCAAGTGCCTCTTTAGGACATGCCTCTAGAATTGGATTTGCTTGACCGAAGGTTTTGTGCATCCTTAGCCTAACTTTTTTGGCAAACTCTTTTCCAGAATGGTTCTATCAGTCTAATAACTTGCATCAGCAATGCCTGAGAGCGGCCCTGCTTTACATTCTCATCAACACCTGATATTGTCACAGTGTAACTTTTGCCCCACTGATGGATGTAAGACGGTATCTTACTTCATTTTGCATTTTCCTGGATACTTGTAGAGACCAGCATCTTTTTGTACGTTTGTTGACCATTTTCTGTTTCCCTAGGGTGACAGTTTGCCAGGTCAGACCCCACTTATAGAGATTGTGAAATCATTAATGGCACCCCTGGCATTTTCAAAGGTGTCTCAATATATAAATTTTAACGTAGTTTTCCTATATGATATAGGACATAAATTATTCTTTGTTTGTTTCTAGTTAAGAAATGCTTTCTTATTCCAGTCATAAAGTCTTATATTTGCTTTAGAAATGTTAAGGTTTTGTTTTTATTTTATGGCTTTCATTCACCTAGAATTAATTTATTATATATGGTGGGAGGTAGGGATTTATTTTTTCATATAGACAACCAGTCATCCCTCACTCTTGAAAAGCCTCTTTTTTCTCACTTTCATAAATCAGGTTTCTGAGTATCTACTTCTGGGCTTTTTGTTTTTTCCATTGGTCTGTTTGTCCCCATGCCAAAAGTGTAGTTTTAGTTTTAGATCCTGTAGCCTCATAATATGTTCAGCGTATTGTAAGTAGGATAGGAATGTGTGATCCAGGGAGAACAGTTTCTCAGGAGGAAACAAACGTCCAGCCTTATGCCACAGTGTGGTTGCATGTCCATCAGATTTCAAAGGTCCGCTTGGTTCAGAGAACTGAGGTCATGGGGTGTTAGGGATGGGAGCCTAAAGGAGAGGAAGGGTTTAGGTGTGTGGAAGAGGCTCGTGAAATAAAATGAGTATCAAGAAACTCAGGAGAAATGTAATAGATGGACTCGCTGGACATTAGAACCAGAAGGGATCTTTGAAGCAACTCGACACTGTGCAGAGTAGTTTGGCTAAGTGACCAGTCTTTGGAGTCAGAGAGACCTAAGTTCCGTCTTCGATAAGATGCTTAACCTCTCTGTTTCTTATTTCCTCATCTATAAAATGGGGGCAGTAGTGGGTTTTCCTCATGGATTGTTGCAAGGACTCAATGAAGTAATGCACATAAGGGGCTTAGCCATGTCCCAACACATAGCTGAATGACAGCCAAATGGTAGTTATTTGTTACCCTATTTCCTTGATTCTAAGACCAGCGTTTTTTTTTTCTTTTTACAAATTTCACAATTCTGAAATTCGAACAGGCTTTACTATCATTTTCTGTAGTAATTTGTTTTTCCTCCCAAATCATTGTTTAGAATGTAGAAAAGAGAATTTTACAGACAAGGAAATGGAGTCAACATGCTTTATCCAAGGTCACCCGGTGAGTTGAATTGGTCATTTTAGGAGTCACCTTTATTGCCGGTCTTAACAGGAAGAAGGAAGGAGAAAAAGGCCATTTTAACTTAGGATGGGGATGGCCCGGGTGCTTATATGCTGCAAGATGCTGTAGGCAAACTGTAATTACTGTACAAAAAGGAATCAGATGCCTTCCAGCAAGGAGAAGTTGGGAGAGAATTTTGTGGACCTACAGAAGTCCTCTCCCCAGCAAATGACACTCACGAGGTAGGATGTGGCAAAGAACGTGGTAGGTGCTGGAAACAGATTTAGGTTCTGCTCCTGGCTCTGCTGCTTACTAGCTGTTTGAGTTTGCCCAAGTCACGGAACCTCTTGGAGCCTCCGCGTCCTTCTGTCACTGGGGCTCAGAATCCCAGACTGCCCCATTGACTTGTTCTCAGATTCAGACGTTGCCCTGGGCAAGCACCCAGTGAAGGAAAGCTGCAAGTATTTGTTCCTGGAGGCACGCCTCTCCCCTCCCGCCTGCTTGCTGCAATTTTGTGTGGGATTGCTTTCTTACTCATTCTTCCCCTCATCTACAGAAATTCTGCCCACTCTTCAAAGTCCATGGGGATGTTATCTCCTTGGTCAAACCATTTCTCCCCCTCCCCGTGCTGGCTGAGTCTTGCCTGTCTTGGGATCTCTGTTGTCTCTTAGAGGGATTTCTCAACTTCTGCCTTGCATTGGTGCTTTTCCTGTGCTGTTTCATATGTCCCAGAAGATTACTAACCCTTGGAGAGCAGAAGTATGTCTTACTTTTTCAAACCCTGTAGTTCTAGCATAGAACAGCATTGCAAAGAGTATGAAATCGTCTTTAAGCATTTGCTGAGTACCTGCTGTGTGTCAAACAGTGGTGAGCAAGCAGACACAGTCTGTGCCTTCACAGAGCCCACTGTCCGTGGCTCCCACCCATGACCCAAAATGATGGCGGCCAAGGAGAGGAATGCCCATGTGCCCCAGGTCAGTTCAGCTTTGAGGACCTCACTCGTTGGCCAGGGAGTGACTTTGGGGATGGCCTCTGGATGTGCTCTGCGTTGTGCTGTGTGAGAGCTGAGCGTGGGGCGGTCAGTCCCGCGGGCCGCAGTGCATGGTGGCCGCGTGGGGAGGAAGACTGGACGGCCGTCTGAGTCCTGAGTCAGGGTGGTGGGGTGTGGCTGGGAGGGGCTCCGAAGTGTGTGGGAGGAAGGGATGAGGAAGGGCGATGCCAGACTCAGCAGGAAGCACGTGGGTTGCGTGTCTGCTGCAGGTGGAGGAGGCTGTGGTCCTGGCCCACTTAATAGCTCTGATCTCCAAGTTGCTGCCTCTTGTGTTCAGGCTCGGAAAGTGCTCCGTATGGGGCAGGAGGTGCCTCGCTTGGGCAAGAGCTGAGGTTGCTCTGCAGAGCCTGGGGTCAGTGTTAATTGGGCCCTGGGGCGCCTGTAAACCCACGGTAATGACCATTAGGGCGTTGGACCTCATGCCAGAGCTGGCGACATTCTTCCTCGGAAGAGGCGAGGACACTGGAAAAACCAGTTAGGGCACGTGAGGTTCCATTTTATGTTGCTGTCAAGGGAGTGTTGGCTCAGGAGCCCGGAAATGTATGTTAAAAATCTGGATGTTTCAGAAAGTTAGAAGTGTTGGTGAGGTCAGCAATACTGTTCTGAGTTGCATCTTCTGACCTGGCAAGTTGGCAGGATGAGAGTTTGGGGTCTGCGCCTCTGCCCTCCGCTGGGAGGGTTGCCCAGCACCTTGTCGTGAGCAGTGTCGGGGCTCGGTGTGTTCAGCGGGTGTTTGCCAGTCCTGTGAGATAGGCTGGTAAAGCTCCTGAGAAGGGAGGCTCGCTGAGTGGGTATTTCTGTGCTTGGCCAGCATCGTTTCCAGGCCTAATAACACATGCCCTCCATCCATTCTGCTCATTTGTCCTTAGGATTCGCATGGTGTTTGGCAATAATTGTTGCTCAGCAAATATCTGGAATGAATGATTTAATTTCATATTCTTTGCCCATTCTGTTATTCAGTGGGGGAGGAGTATATTAGTTTCCTGTGGCTGCCATAACAAATTACTACAACCATGTTGGCGTAAAGCAAAAACAACAGAAGCGGATTCTCTCACACTTCTGGAGGCTGGAAGTCAGAAATGTGGTGGGGCCGTGCCCCTCCTGGGGCCGGCGGGAGACTCCATTCTCTGCCTCTCCCAGCTTTGGTGGCTCCAGGTGCTCCTGGGTGTGTGGCCGCATCCCTCCCATCTCCGCTCACATGGCCACATTGCGTCCTCTTGTCTCCCCTGTGTGTCTCTTACAAGGACTCTTCCCTGTGGATTTAGGGACCTCCCAGATAATCCAGAATGATCTCCTCATTTCAGTATCCTTAACCTAATTGCATCTGCAAAGGGTCTTTTTTCAAATATAAGGTAGCAGGGGCTGGCCCCACGGCCGAGTGGTTAAGTTTGTGTGCTCTGCTGCGGCAGCCCAGGGTTTCACTGGTTCGAATCCTGGGCGCGGACATGGCACCGCTCATCAGGCCACACTGAGGCGGCGTCCCACATGTCACAACTAGAAGGACCTGCAACTAAGAATATACAACTATGTACCAGGGGGATTTGGGGAGATAAAGAAGAAAAAAAAAAAGATTGGCAACAGCTGTTAGCTCAGGTGCCAAAAAATAAATTTTTATATAGCTAATCAGATTAACCAATACCAATTATTAAATTGTTTATTCTTATTTGTAAAACATCCTTTATTAAGTTGTGATATACGCTAGAGTGTTTTAGAGTTGGACAACCACAACTTGTTTAACTTGGGAAAAATTGACATTTGATACATGGCCTTCCCATCTAGGAACATGGTGTATCCTATTTATTCAAACTATATTTTATCTTCCAATAAAGTGTGTGTAGTGTACTTCAGGTTATTCCTAGAAACTTTTAAATTTTTTGTTATTATGGATGGATCTTTTCTCCATTTATATTCTTTAACTAGCTTGTGCTGGTTGTATGTCACCAAACAGAATCCCCACACCCTTTCAAATACGTGAAATTCTTTTAACTTGGGAAAATGCTTTTCATTCTGCAATTAGAGACAATGTTTAACAGGCTTTTATTCGTTCCTTTAAACCTGCTCTCTGCCAAGGTATGGTCAGTTATTTACTTGAATGTGGATTTAAGTAGCTGTGTTCTCTGTCTGAGTGACGGGGGCATTCTTTATAAAGAAATAGGAAGTTATGTTCCATAAATTCATTGCTAACTATACTTTGAATTCTATTTCTTTGAAAACCATGGAGTGCTGTTTCTTGAGGGGTCACAGGGTGCCCTACCTGGGGTGCCCCAGGCCCGTCTGGGCTAGGAGGACAAACCCCAGTGTCCGGTCCAGAGAGCAATGGCCCAGCCTTGGACTTTCTTCTCCGCTTTGCTCCTCGGGGCTGTGAGGCCGGGGTGGGCACTGAGGGGTTGAGAAGACCTCTAGCTGGGTGAGCCCCAAATGTGAAAACACTCAGAGGTGGAAAGTATACTGTTAACCCCCCTCCAGGTCAGTCCTATGAGATCCGACTGCTGGAGAACCGGAAGCTGGGAGACTTTCAAGATGTGAACACAAAACATGTCAAGGTAAGGCTGTGGGCCGCCCTCCCTCCCGGGGGGTTGGCTGGGGTCTGTGCGCTGGGCTTGCTGTGGGGGTCAGGAGCGGCGAGGAGGCTCGGGTAAAGCTGCAGAGGGAGAGGGGGTTCCTGTCCCCGGGAGTGTGTTGTCTAAGGGCACGAGGACAGGCCGGCAGCGTTGGGAGCCAGAGTGGCTGATGCACTGGCTCCGGGTTGGACAAACTCAGGCTCCAGCCTGGCTTTGCCACTTAACTGAACTTTCCCGAGCTTTGGTTTGCTCATCTGCACTGAAAGGCCTATAGATGAGCCATGGATGTAAAGCGCTCAGTGATTCTGGAAAACAGGGTAGTCATCGTTACTCTTACTGTCGTTAGCATTATTGGGGTTCTGAGAAGGGATAAGCACGAGCTCAAGAGCTGGGAAGGAAGGCTCCAGAGGAGAGGCCAGTGGAGACAAGAGGTTTGCTCTGGCTCAGGGAACAGCCCTGGTGGGTTCTTCTTGGGTCCCGCTTGGCCCCCACATTCAGCTGTCCCCTGCTGGCCTCCCCTCCCCAGAGCATCATCCGCGTGGTTTTCCACGACCGTCGGCTGCAGTACACGGAGCACCAGCAGCTGGAGGGCTGGCGGTGGAGCCGGCCCGGGGATCGGATCCTGGACATCGGTGAGTCTCCTGGGGCAGGAGAGGCCTAAGGCTCTCCAGCCACATCGGGGTTCTTGCTGAACGCCTTCTGGGGCCACGCCTGTCCAGGGCATTTTAGCGCACTCCTGTGTCAAACGCTGTGGGAGCTAGCAGAGGTGAACATGCCATTCATTGGCCCTGCCCTCAGGGAGGTCCCCTTTCGGTGGAAAAGAAAGGCCGTGGAATTCAGAGACCTGCTGTCGGGGGTTGCAGGAAAGGCTTTGCAGAGGGAGAGGGTTTTGATAACTGATGAGGGGAAGCATGGGCATCGGAGAGAGGGGCGAGAGAAGTGGAATTTGGGGGGCTCAGGCACTGGTCCACAGTCTTTTATCCACAACCCTTGGGGCCAGATGGGTTTTGGAATTCAGAAATTAGAATGACAGCAGGGTGTGTAGACCTGTGGCATTGGGTAATCACAGGCAATCAAGCACAATAATATTTCTTTAGCAAAATAAAATGACTGTTCACACAAAAAGGGATAAAGACTCTAAATAGCTTCATGGCAATTCGAGTCAGGCTTTCTGCCAAATGAGTTATGCAAAACTTAGTTTTCAGAACTTCTGGCATTTCAAATTGTGGTTAAGGAATTTGGACCTGTAATGAGAGTCCTTCCCTAAATATCTGGGAGTGGCTGACAATTGCACTTTTGTGTGTGTGTGTGTGTGCAGATATTCCACTGTCTGTTGGTATCTTGGACCCCAGGGCCAGCCCGACCCAGCTGAACGCAGTTGAGTTTTTGTGGGACCCTTCGAAGAGAGCCTCTGCGTTCATTCAGGTAAGCCGATGAGGTTGCCGTTGGGGGCCAACCCGAGTTCTGGGGTCCATTTGCAGGGCCCTGGTGGGCTCCTGTTCCCTGGTGCGGAGGAGGAGGCTGAAGGGGAGAGGGGGTGTGAGTGTTGCTCAGAGTCACAGAGCTCGCTTGGAATGTTTCAGAATCCTGTGTGGGTTTTGCTTATCGTTATCTAAGCTTTTTACAAAATAAATATGTCCTAGCATAAATAATTTGAAGTAAAAAATTTTTCCATAATAGTTTCTATTATGAATTATTTAATTATCACGCACCTGGTGTGGATCCAGCCTTGTGTTAAGCGCCATGGAAGGTCAAGGTGGCTGAAGGCTTGGCGGGGGCCGTGCTCTGGGCTCAGCACCAGCTCTCTCACTTACTATGTGTCCCTTTTTGAGCCCCTTAGTTTTCCCACCTTTTTACAAATCAGATAATGAATAGAAAGCCATCACTGCAGTGCCCGGTCCATAGAAATTGCTCAGTAAAAGTTAGCGATCTTTGTTTTCTTCTCATAATTGCAATATTCTTATTTTAAAATTATTATGACACTAGCATTGTTGCACTAATATAGATAATATATTATCTTTGTTGTTGCACTAATATAGATAATATTATCACAACATTATCATAGTATTACAACAATAAATATATATCAAGTGCCTTCCATGTGATAGGTACTTACAGAAATGGTTCCAGCTTCTGGCCTGGCCTGAGTAACCTGGACACCAGGCTGTTAGGGACACAGCTGTGGTCCCCGCTCTGCAGTCTGCGGGATTTGCCACGGGAGGGGCCTGGGTGAGGAGCGAGGGTAGGGCTACGGGGGTCAGTGGGCCTGGAGCAATGGTGAGACTTAGCTGGCCAGGCAGGGCCCCGAAGATCAAGGGACAAACGTGGGAGGACGTGTCGTTTGTGGACAGCGTCGGGGAGCAGGGAGGTTGAGGCAGGCCCACACCGGCTGTGCAGGACGGGAGCCTCCACGTGGAGAGGAGCCCTTGGGGTGTCTGGAGCCCTTTGCTGCCTGCCTTGCATTTCCCTTCCAGGTGCACTGCATCAGCACAGAGTTCACCCCGAGGAAGCACGGGGGCGAGAAGGGCGTGCCTTTTCGAGTGCAGATCGATACATTTAAGCAGAACGAGAATGGGGAGTACACGGAACACTTGCACTCGGCCAGCTGCCAGATCAAGGTGTTCAAGGTAGGACGGCCTGCCATGCTCCGCCTGCCGTCACAAGTGGCGCAGGTCCTGCCTGCACTCAGCCTGCGCTGGACGGTGATGCCAAACCGTTGACTCTTGCCATTCGGCCTGGAGGCCCAGCCAGGAGCTCGGCATCCCTTTAGCCGGGGCTTCTGCCTGGAGTCCTGATGAGCATGAGCTGCCTGCCAGGGGATGGCGGGCGCCCACTCTGCGCGTCCTTGCGCTCGGGGCACCTCGTCAGCTGTCATCATCATAGATGTCAGTGCTCAGCTCTGCTTTATGAGAATGATTGAATTTGCGCATTTTTAGATTCTTGTTTTTGTCGTTGGCCACAGACTCTAGAGTTGCCCATTAGATTCCCCTTAAAAATCAACTCAGGCCATTTTTCCTTCTGCAGTGGCCTCCTGTTGGAGAAAGAAGCACTTTTGGATACCTCCTCACTTTTCCTTTCTTGCCTCACCCCTTGCAGTCACGTGTCATTGTCTTTCATCTCATTATCTGGACTGATTCCTAAAGATGGTAGCCAGTGACTCAGCTCAGGGTCCCATGTGGCCCCGGGGCGATCGAGTTGCCACAGAGCCTACATCATTCTCAGGGTGGGCGGGCTGTGCCCAAGCCGGACTATAGGCCCCGTCCCCAGCAGGCTGGACCCCCATTGGCCTGGGAGACTCCAGCAGGTGCCTGCAGAGAAGGAGTGAGCCCACCTCCCCAGCAGGAACTGCCTTGAGTAGCCGGCCCCACTGCCTTCCCTGTCCTCCCCTTCTTTCACAGTCAGGTGACCTTGGAACTTGCTGACAAAGTTCCACGTGCTGGGGCTGGAGATTCCGGAGTGACTTGCTTGAGAAAGGGCCTTGTTGGAGAGAAAGCTGGGTCAGTGTCGATCTTCCTGAGCTTGGGAGGGATGTGGGACTAAATACCCACAGGTTCTACCTGTTGATCAGGAGATCTGTCCTGTTTCCCAACTAGACTGGAAGCCCCTGACGACAGGGACTATGCCATTTACCTCTTTAGTGTCTTCCGCGGACCCTGGGACACAGCACTTGGCAGAGATTTGGGGAACATGCCAATCATCGCAGCCATGGGAGAAACAAAGCAAGAGCTGGTGGCCTCTGCACTTAGGGGACCACACAGCCGGCTGCCTGGGTCCCCCGCAGTGATGGCATCTGGCCGCCTGAGGGCTGTGGGCAAAGGATCCCGCGGCCCTGGCCGGGCTCTGAGGCTCGGCACGCCCTGTGAGTTAGTGCTGCCACCCCGGCAGGGTGAAGAAGGGGTGGTGGGGGCGTGAGTTTGTCTTTCCTGCCGAAGCAGCAGCACCTTCAGAAGCACCTGCTTTAGGAGGATGAAGCCTTGAAGTCGGCCTCCAAAGGAAGTTGTGTTTCTCCACTGTATTTGTTTCCTGTTCTTGCTGTAACAAATTATCGCAAGTTTAGGGGCTTAAAACTACCCGTTTATCATCTTTCAATGCTGATGGTCGGAAGTCTGAAGTAGGTCTCGCTGGCCTAAAAGTCCAGGTGTCAGGAGGGCTGGGTTCTTTTCTGGAGGCCCCAGGGAGAAGCTTTCCTGGTCTTTTCCAGCTCTAGAGTCCTCCGCCTTCCCTGGCTCCTGGCCCTCCCTTCGTCCTCAGAGCCGCGGGGAGCAGCTGAGTGCTTCTCAGCCTCACGGCTCTGGCCTCCTCTCCGTCCTCCTCCACCCTGAAGGCCCTGTGATTACATCGGGCCCGCGGGATGACCCAGGGCCATTCACCTGTGTTAGCCTCACACGATTAGCAAAATCTTAATCCCATCTGCAACCTTACCACCTCTGCCGTGAAGGTGACGTCCTCACTGGCTCTGGGGATGAGGCCGTGGCCGTCTCTGGGGCACGTTAGTCTGCCGGCCGCGTCCACTGGTGCGGTGGGTGCTGTAGGCTCTGGGCTTACTGCCCACTCCGGATCTCGTGACTCTGGTTCACCGTGGGCGTCTCCACAGCGGCACTGCTGATCTTTGCTTGCCCATCAGTCGCACCTCTCTCTCTGTCGTGTGCAGCCCGCTCCGTGGTCCCATTAGCTGTCTTCCGCCCTCAGGGAGTGGCTCACTTCCTGGTCCAGTGGTGTCCAGTGTAATTTCACTGCTCTTGAGGTCTGTGCCCTGGGGACCAGATGCCGTGCTGGGCAGTAGAGAGAGGAACTCTCTGCCTATAGAGTGCCCAGTTCTTCCCGTGGCCCCCACTGACTCCCCTTCCCATGCCTCGAGGCAGAAGCTCAGGAGCGAGGGCCCTGTCCACCAAACTCCTTGACCATACACCAGATGTTATTTGGCGAATTGTGCCAGAAGCTGCCTTGTCTGAGTGACCCAAGGAAGGCCTTGGCATCTCCTGCAACGGGTGGGAGTCCCTGTCACCCCAAACTGCCTCCTCAGAATGCCTGAGGAAGTGCGGCCACCCCATCCACCCACCCCGTTCACAGAAGCAGTTTAGACAGGTGTGCACAGGTGCCGGGCAGAGTCCAGCCAAACTGTCTGTCATTCCCCACCCCTGCTCGCCCGTCACCGGGAAGCTCCTGGCTTCTTGGAGCTGTGCCCTGGGGCTCTGTGGGGTGTCAGGGCCTCTGAAAGGAAAGGCAGGGCCCCCTCTGACCAGCTGGCTCCCTGCAGGCCTTGCTGGGGCTGAGTGTTGTCCTCCACCTGTAGGCTCAGCCATGGTCTGGCAGTAATGCCACCGTGCCCCGTGGCCTCTGGTAGGGAAGCAGGGCCTCCTTTCTAGGACGGGAGAACGGAGATGGAGCACGGAGGTCGGATGACGGGGGTAAGGCTGCTGCATGCCTGCCTTTCCTGCTGAACTCTGAACCTGTCATTCGTGTCCCCCTGGGACCCCCAGCAAGCCTGCCTCCATCCAGTGTGGGCATCACCCAAAGGCTGTTTCCTCAGATCCCTTGAGCTGAGAGTGAAAAGCTGGAGCCTGAGGAAGGCACGCCAGGATGCAAATCCCCGAAGGAGCCGTTGGGCTCGAAAGGCGTGTTTTTACTGCCCGCCATGTGTGGTCTACGGTGTACATAGTAAAACTGCTCAGTTCTGGGGCTGCTCGGAGTATTGATGTCCAAACTCACCAACCAAACCATGAACACCTGGGAAGTGACAGTTCCAGTGATGTCAGGAAGGCCTCCGTCTGCCGGGCCTGCTGGCGCACACCTCGGCATCTGACCTGGACTCTTTACCTGGTCAGCACTTGGTTCCTCTCCAGTCTTGATGGATCACTTGAGCCTTAGTTTCCTAATCTATAAATGGGGGAAATAGTACCTGTGAGGCCTGGACGCCTTCTGTCGGTTGCTCAGGTTTGCTGGCGCCTAGGATAGGCTGCGCAAGACGGAGGTGTTACCGTGTGTGTGGAGTGTAAGCTAGGAGCATGACAGGGGTCCCAGGCCTTCACAATGTGCCCGGGATTTCCCAGCCTACAGGCATAGACCAAATCGCCGCCAACAGCCCCCAGTCTTCTGCTTCCTTTTGCTTTCCATGGGTTACCCAAGGAGCACGTTGAGATTTGTTGTGGCTCCTGGGGGTTCCTTTCCATAAGTAAGTGGCCAGTGCTAAAGATCTTTTCCAGGCTTTTCCCCACAGTCAGCAGAGTGGCAGGACCCCACGGCAGCCTCTTGGTTCCCTTGGGATGGGGAAAGGTTCGGGACAGGAGGACCATGTGTTTGATGTCTGGGAGGAGAGCGAGCTGCTTTCCTGTCTGTGAGATCCTGATGGGGCTTCTGGACCCTAGGGTGAGGAGGGGAGCGTGCAGGCCTTGGAGGCCACGGCTCAGCCCTGGATCTTCCTCCGACAGCCGTCTCTGTCCACTTTGGATTGATCGGACCCCTGTGCTCTGCACTTGCAGCCAAAGGGAGCCGACCGGAAACAGAAGACCGACCGGGAGAAGATGGAGAAGCGAACCGCCCAGGAGAAGGAGAAGTACCAGCCATCCTATGAAACCACCATCCTCACAGAGGTGAGCCAGCCGGGGACCGGGCACGGCCTCCCGGGGCCTTCCACCAGGAGCGGGCCATGGCGCTGTCGGTTTAGAGTCTTGGAAAATTGCCCATCTTGGGTGAATGCTTCTTTTGAGGGCGCCCGTTACGTTCTGGTGTGTTCCCGTGTCTGGAGCTATGTTCATCTGATAAGGCCCAGTGTCTGGGGAGGTGTTTCAGAAATAACTTCTAACTCTTGCTGCCATTTGCACTTTTCAACGTTAGGTTATTTTGATTTTTTTGAATAGGTAATATATTCACGTGACCCCAGATTCAAAAGATATAAGAGCGTGTTCGTCAGAAAATATCCCTCCCAACACCGTCCCAGCCTCGCGGTTTCTCTCCTCGGGATGGCTGGCATCTCTGGTTCCTCATGTCTCTGGCCCGGCTGTCTCTGCAAATGAAGCCAGTCATAGACGTTTGCCCCACGCCCACTTCTTTACACCAACATGCTGCATACTGCATACAAGTTTGCAGACATACTGTTCTGTAACTTGCTTTCTTTATTTCCCAGCATATCTGGGAGTCTGTTCATGAGGAACCTCCTAGTTCTTTATCCAGCCATGTAGCCTTTCTTGTGTGGTGTGAGTGGCCTGTTGGTGGACATTGGTTGTTTCTGGGCTCTTGCCACGTCACAGGGCGTGCACTGGAGACCCTGGCACATGGGACAGTATGCGCGGGTGAGACTGTCTGCAGGGTTCGTTCTCAGGGTGGATCGCTGGGTTGGAGGGCTGACCCCATGCTGTTTGGGTAGATACTGGAATGTGTTTCCTCTTGACCCCAACACTACACAGCCTGCTCTACCCGTCCTGCTGTCTAGGGTGCTTCTGAGATTCTCGCTGTTGCAGACTCCCTTCCTCTTGTCGTGGGTCACTGCTGGTGCCACCTCTTTTCCTGAGCCTTGTTTTTTTGTTTTTAACAACTGTTCGCCACTGTTCTGTGATGTGGCCAGCTGATTGGTGTTGGTGTTTACTCACTGAATAATTTGACTTACTCAGAAGACCCTCCACAGATGCTTAAGGCCCAGCACTGGCCATGGCGGGGTTCAGGCTGTGTTAAGGGAGAGGCCCGGGCACAGGTCGTCTGAGACAACAGTGGCCCCGTCCTGGCTGACGAGCTGTGTGTGTGTGTGATAAGCTGTGTGCAGCAGGGTATTTGCAAGAGGGCAGCACAGACAGATGTGTCCAGGCATTTGATCTGATGGAGGGGAAAGGGAGCCAGGGAGCCCTGGTGCAGGAAGAGCCCTAGCCCACCTTGGGCGGCAGAGCAGGGCTGGGCCTGCGCTGTGTGGCTCTGAGCTCCAGCCAGGTCATTCTCCCCGGGCCTCGTCCGTGCCTGTACCGGTGACGCTGCCCGGAGCATCCTCCTCTCCCTCTGTCGTCCGCCCGTGACACCTTTCCCTTCCTGCTGGGCCTCAGCCTCTCCACGCTGACCCTCCTCTGACACCCCGGTGGAGGAGAGGTCTTGGTGTGCCTCGGGCAGTGTTGGTCCCAGCCCTTGTCGGCAGTGTGGTGTGGCTGGTCAAAATCCCCACCTGGCCTGTGACCTTGTGAGGTGATGGCTCGCCTTCTATCAGCTCATCGGCTTCCTCCTTGGATTTAGCACCCACAAATTCCAGCCCACACTCACAACAGAGTTAAAGATTTACCAACCCTGTGGTTCGGGGAGCGACAATAAATCTTCAGGAATGCTTCAAACTGGCCCTCTCCAAAGAGATGTCATCGCAGGGAAGGGAAGAAGTGAATTCTTTGTCCGCTGGCATCCCCCAACAGGCCAAACCTGTATGCCTTTGCTTGCTTTGGGAGACTCACAGGTGTTCATTTTTGGCTCCTGCACAAGCAGTTCCTTGAGTTCAAGGTTCACATCTTTCACGTTTCTGTGTCTCCCCTCGCTCCTAGCAGGATGCCTCAAATGGAATAAATGCACACAGAGCCGTGCTGAAGAGAAGCTGCTCTGGGAGATTGGGAAAGTGCCTCCTGTCTGTGAGGCCTGTGGGCAGATTCTCTTTTCAAGCAGCGCAGGTTTTTAATACTGAACTAGACTGAGGATGTTTGTTTGGAAGTTTTTGTGGTCCTGTTTCATGCATTCACACCCATTTGTCTGCAGCCAGAAAACCTGTCTGTTTTGTTCTCTCTCTTTTCTCGCGCACCCAGGAATCACCTGAGTGAGGATGTTTCCCTCTTTGGTTTGATTGCTGGGAGGTTCAAAGAGACACACATCCCATGCTTTGCTTGCTCTGGGGATGGCTTAATTAAATTTCGGGTCCCGTCTCTGCCATGTTTGCTTTCTTTGGTGCGTCCCTGGCTCCTGTGGGCGCCGGATGGATGTGGGTCGGTGTTGAAGGATCAGTGGTTTCACATCCCAACTTTGATGGATGCTCGCTTGGGAGGGAGAAGAGCCGGGGTCAGCCCCTCTGCAGAGCCAGTTCCTCCTGAGGATCACTGCCCTCACATCGCTGCTGCCCTGTGTTCTCTTCCCACAGTGCTCTCCGTGGCCCGACGTGGCCTACCAGGTGAACAACGCCCCGTCCCCAAGCTACAATGGCTCTCCCAGCAGCTTTGGTCTTGGCGAAGGGTATGTCCGACCTTTCTCCCTTTGGAGTCCCTGGAATGATGACGGGTAGAGGTTCTCTTCTTCGTCTTCCTCTCTGTCGCTTCCCTCCTTTTGTAGCCTGGCATTGATTTGGGTTCAGAATAGCTAACTCGTGTTGTGTTCACAACTATTTTTAGAATTTGCACAGCTTTTTGTGCTCGGACACACTTCTGTAAACACTGTGTGGCGGGGCGGCAGCCCGGAACGCCCCTGCCCTGCCCTCAGTAACAGTAGGGCTGGCCTGCGGGTGCGTTAGTTAAGTTGGCCTCCTGAGATGGCCTTCCAGGCGCCCTCCGGGGCGGAATGGCCTCCGAGACAGGGGAGGCCTCAGGCAGCTGTTTGGATGGCCCCCGTGGCTGCGAGGGGCCCTCTTGGTTCTTCCTGCGGCCCTTGTGCATGTTCTCTAGGAGGGGTGAGTCAGCTCACGATCCTCGCTGCCCCGGATTTCAGGGCTCGTTACACAGAAGCGGCCTCGCTGCTGGTTGCCCCGCTCTGCAGATGCACAGGCCACGCTGGGTTCAAGGTGACGGGAGTGCAGGGGTGGCGGGCAGCTCTCCCACCTGTCCCGGCCTGTGTAGCACAGGGCCCCCGGCATCACAGTGATGGCTCTGCACGTCCTGTTTGTGGGGGCAGGGGGCAGACGGGTTTAACAGGTGGGCGCAGAACCTGCAAGTTCCTCTAAGCCCGCACTTGGCAGACAGAGAACTTAACCAATGGGAAAGCAAGAGCGTCCAGGGACTCGGTTCTGCGAACTGAGGAGAGTCCTCCTGAGGAGGGGCACGTGGAAAAGGTGTCTTATTTAGATTCAGGTGGCGCTAGTCTTATGTCTATACCTTTCTGGGATACGTTCCTTAACCTCTCTCAGTCTCAGTTTCCCCACCACCAAGGGAGTGAGAATTCCATGCTGGGTCAGGGGAACGTGTGCAACATGCCTGGCACCCCGGAGTCACTCAATGAAGTGCAGCTGTCGTTACTGCTGATGACCCTGCAAGGTGTTTTCTTTTTATTGCTGTTTTGGTAAAATATATGTCATGTGACATCTACCATGTTACCATTTTCAAGTGTATAGTTAGGCAGTAAGTACATTCACGTTGTACATCACCACCGTCTGTCTGGGAGGGTCATTTTTAAATGTATCTTTCTCCTAACTTAAAGACCCAGTGGTGCGGGTCTGTGCCTTCCTGATGGTGAGCCCTGAGGGAAGGCCGTGTGCCTCCCTTTGGGGAAAATCCAGGGGAATGTTTTTCTCACGGGTGGATGCCCAGCTGTGGGTGCTTGTCCCGAGGGGTTCCTCTGCCCTCTCTGATTACCCCAGGGAAGAGTGTTGGGTGACCTTTCTTTGGCTGCTGCCGTCCAGGCCCTGAGGCACTGGCAGGAGCTGCCTGGGTCTCCTCCGTCTGCCTGGCCTTCCCTCTGGCTGAGGCTCAGGGTGGAGACCCGGGTGGGAGGGAGTTCTCATGAGGAGGGACCCCACGCCTCGGGCTGGAGGGGCGATCGTGGGACGGGAGAATGTAGCTCCTCAGAGGGTCTCGTCCACCCCAAGGGCTGATTAGGGATTTTGAGGGACGGCGCGTGGCTCCTGCAGATGTTTCTCTGACTCGGGAAATTCTTGAGGACCCACTTCATTTAAAACCAGTCCCGTAGCCGAGGGGAAGTAAAAGCACGGGCGGGGAGGAGACCATCACCGTGTCCCCGGAGGCGTCCTCGTCCTCGTCCTCACCGCCTCTTCTCTTGCTTCGCAGCAACTCCTCTCCGACCCACGCGGTGGAGGCCCTGCCCGTGGGCAGTGACGTAAGTGTCTGCGGCCGCGCGCCCTGGCTGCTGTCCCTGGGCAGAGCCCGGGCACGCGTTTCACGGCCCCCCCCTCTCCTGCAGCACCTGCTCCCGTCAGCCTCCATCCAGGACGCCCAGCAGTGGCTGCACCGCAACAGGTTCTCGCAGTTCTGCCGGCTCTTCGCCAGCTTCTCAGGTGAGCGCCTCTGAGTCGCGTTTGAAACCCACAGGGATCTCAGAAACCCTCAGCGGGGGCCAGCTGCCTTCCAGGACTTGCCCTCAGTGCTGCGGGGCTGTGATTTCGTCCTGGGGACCGAGAGTAGTGTGGGCCACTCGCTTGTATCTGCTGACGCTTGGGCACGTGCGAAGATGTGAGGTCCTGCCCCAGAAGGCCCGGTCAGTGCGGCTTTAGGGAGGACGTCTGGGCGCCTTTGTCGAGACCCCCCCGCACCTCTGGGGGTGGGCCCTGGTCTGCCTGGGAAGGGCCTCCTCAGCCAAGCAGGCCGCTGCACAGTCAGCAAAGCTCCCTGGCACTTTTCCTCCCACAAGGCTCCTTGTCACATTGTCTCCAGAGCCACGACCTGGGAGACGGAGGTGAAGCTACAGGTGAGAAGGACCACTGGTCCTTCCTTCTCTAGAAGGTTTTTGAAGCCCTCACTGATGGGCACATGAGGCAGAAGTCTTGAGCCAGGGGCCATGGGCTACAAGGGTAAACTGAGCAACGAACCTTGCCACCAAGAAGAGACAGTCCAGAGTGACAGGGAGTAAAGATTTGACCAAACTAGAGGGGCGGCTCTCAAGGACATCAGCTTCCAGTCATCTTTCAGCTCAGCGTTTCTAAGAACTTCCTTTGTCTTCGGGGTGGAAGATGTGAGGAGGGTCAGACAGGGACCCTGTGCACAGGGAGCTTGCTGCTTTGAGTCCGTGCAGATGTGTAAATACCCGTTTCAACACACTGACCGGTCTGTGGTGGCGGGCTCAGAGGAGGGACCTGACCTCGTTCTGGCCGGGGAGGAAGGACGGCTGGCTCCAGTCTCGAGTCGCGTGGTCAGCGTGGGCCTTACCGAGGTGTCCTTGAGCAGAGCTGGCGCAGGCAACGGAGTGAGCCAAGTGGGGACTGAGCGGGGAAAGGGGTGAGATTTCCAAGCAGAGGGAAAGGGCAGAGGTTGTAAGGGGGGCACCTGCCTGGCATGGCCACAGGGCAGAGAATGCAGGTGATGGGGCCCAGTGGACTCGGGGAGCAGGTGAGGTCAGAGAAGCACCAAGGGTCCCAGTAGGACAGTGAGAGGACTGTGGCTTTTACTCCCAATGGGAAGGGAGCCATTGTGCCTACAGAATTGTACCTAAAACTGTGTATTAACTGTGGCAGGAAAAAGGGGTGCAACCTGTGGCTGTAGGCCACATGGCTGTGGGCAGGTTTTCAGCAGAAGGCTGATATCGTACTTATGTCTTGGAGAGTCCATGTGGGCACAAGGCTACAGGGCACTCCTTGGGCTTTGAGAAAGAGACTGCATCCACGTACGAGAATGTTCATAGAGCTTAATTCTTAATAGCCCCAAACCGGAAGCACCCTTGATGCCCTTCAGCAGAGTGGATACGTGACCGTGGGATATTCATGCAGTGAATATCGTCTGATAATGGGCGTGAATGATCTGTAACCACGTACAACGTGAATGAGCCCTTAGCCAGAACTTGGAGGGAGGGAGCCAGACATAGAAGAATGCATACTGTTCAATTCTATTCACATAAATTTCAAAAAACAAGCAGAGCTCATCTGGATGGTACGAAGTCAGGACAGTGGTTCCCCAGAGGTGGGGGAGTAGCTGGTACGAGGGGCCTGTGGGATGGTGGGGATGTCCGGCGTCTTGGTCTGGGTGCTGGGTGCACAGGTGCAGTCAGAATGGCTGCATCCTATGAGCTATGTCCTTTTGTACAGACAGGTAAACATATATTCAATGCCCCATGCCGATAAGCTGCATGCATTTATGCTAAGAAAAAGTACAGAGGGAGGGGCAGCAGACACGGGCAATGAGGACCTATTGGCTTCTGTCCACGCTTGTCTGTTCTACTGAATTTTGTGAAGACTGGTCATTTAGCTTCTGACATCTCTTGGGCTGTGATCTGAGGTTGTCTGGTGCCCACTGAAGGTGAGGATGGTTCTCTCCTCTTCCCTGCCCCCTGAGCCCAACTCAGGGTCTGCAGGTGCTTGGGGACGGAGCCTTTTCTTTGTGTCCCATGTAACAGCCAGCCCCATTTACCTGCCTAGGTGCTGACTTGCTGAAAATGTCTCGAGATGATTTGGTCCAGATCTGTGGCCCTGCAGATGGGATCCGGCTCTTCAATGCCATCAAAGGCAGGTGGGTGTAGGTTTCCAGCTGGAGGCGGGTGTGGCAGGAAGCCCATGGCCAGCCTCTTGGACACCATGTCGGGTGGCTGGTGGGAATGGGGCTCCTCTCGGGGCAAGTGCAGGAAGAGGCTCATGAGAGGGGCTCGAGGCCACAGCAGGTGAGTGAGATGCTGTGCCGGGAGATGCAACTGGCTGCACCAGCCCTGCCTGGAGCCCCCTCCCTCTTCTTGGCCTCTGGATCTCAGCCCCTTAGCCACTTCCCCTTGCTTGCATGGTCCTGGGCTTCAAGCTGCCGTCTCCTGGAGGGAACGTGTGGACTGGTGCGGGTTACCGAGCCTCCGGCAGCAGTTTCCAGGGCAGACTGCAGAGCAGTGCTGTGTCTGATGGCACTTCCCGCCGTGGTGGAAGTTCTGTAGCCCGCTGTACAGTCACCCCGGCCTCATGTGGCCGTGGTTCATTTGGTCTGGCGCTAATGTGACTGACAGACTGAGTTTTAAATTTTATTTAACTTTAATGAATTTAAATTTTAATAGTTACACGTGGACCGCACGGTTTTAGAGTGAGATAGAGCGCCTGGGTTTGAATCCCAGATCTGTCTCTTAGGAACTTTGCAACTGGGGTAAAGCCCTTAACCGCCCTGAGCCTCGGTTTCCTCGTCTGTAAACCGAGGATGATGGTCCAGGCTCCTCGTAAGCTGTGTGAGGATGAAATGAGTTACGCTTTAAAGTTCTGAGGTAGTACCTGGTGCAGAGTAAGCCAGAGAAAGTTGCTTTTCTTACCGCTCTGGAAAATACCTCATATCTTGAGATTTGTGTTCTGGGCAGAACCCCTCTGGGCGGGTTGCAGGACCTGGAAAGATCATCCATCCCTCTGCCTCCAGGGAAGCCTGTGTGAAGCTGTTAAAGGTCTGCCTGGATGGGATTCTGTCTGCCACACCCCTCAGTGAAGGGCATTCTGCATCCCTGCAGCCTTCTTTCTTTCTCCCTGAGTCCTTCCCACTGTTGTTTCCACCCTGTGTTCTGGAACATTCTGGAACAACAGAGCTTGGTCCCCCACACATGCTATTTCCTCTCCTCCTGCCAGGAATGTGAGGCCGAAGATGACCATTTATGTCTGTCAGGAGCTGGAGCAGAACCGAGCACCCCTGCAGCAGAAGCGGGACGGCGGTGGGGACCCCAGTCTGTGTGGTGGGTTGTGGGGAGCCCCTCCCGACGGGGGCCGGTTACAGGGTGGCAGAGTAAGGGAGGAAACAACCCAAGTCCTGTTGCTGGGAACATCTGCCCCGATCTGCCTCACTCCAGTTTCCAGCAGGATAAGTTGTTGTTAAACCTCATCCTGGGATGGGCGTGGTTAAGGTGAAGGCATCTCTCAGAGTATCGGTCCAGCTCCCTTATTTTCCACCTGGGGAAACAGAGGCCTGGAGAGGTGATGTGTCCTCCAGAGCCGCTTAGCTACCTTTGGTAGAATTGGGAGTCAGGCCTTCTGGCTCCCAGGTTGGTGACGAGTGACACTCGACGACTCTGTTGCCAGGAGTGCTTCCTCCTCTGACTTCCCAAGGATGCATGAGTCTTTCCCCTTTGGGTTGGTTGCTGCATGAGGGCTGAGGAGTTAAAGAATCTGCCTCAGGAGTGTGTCACTTCTTGGGTTGGCAATTTTGAGTCAGTTTGGTGAGATAGAGAACACAAGCTTTGGGATCAGCTGTCCCTGAGTTCCAGTGCTGGCCATGCCACCTGTTGGCCATGTGGCCTTGGGCAGGGTACCAGGGCCTGTGCATTTACACAAGTGTAAAATAGAGATGGCAACACCTACCCCCTGGAGGTGTCGCACGTAAAGCTTCTTGTTTCTGAGCATCCGTGAGTGCTGAGTCTGACGAGCTGCCTGTCTCAATGCCTGCACAGACCGTGCTCTGCATCGTCTGTGCACAGAGCAGGGAGCACCCCGTCCGCCTCTCTGCAGGTCCCTGCAGATCAATGAGAAAGCTCAACAAGTCCTGTCCTAAGGGCTTTCCAAATATTCGCTTACTTGCTTCTCATAGTAGAAACTGTTGCTAATGTTGTTTCCTCGTGGGGGAAACTGAGGTACAGAAGAGTTGACTAGCCCCCAACCTCTAGTTTACTCCAGTGTGTTTTACTTTTGAGGAGCATGAGGCCCCGAACAGAGTCATCCTCCCAGGTTGCCCACGGAGTGAGCTCCTGCCTGGCTGGTTTGGGTTTTGTGTAAGGAAGCGTTTCCAGCCTCAGGGTCACTTCGTCGTCACATTCTCTTGTGACGGGCTAATGACACTCCAAGTGCACCCCTTCTCCCTTTGGGGTCACAGCTCGCACTGAGTGTTATTTGTGCTATGAGAAGGGCAAGGACAAGACCCGCCCTCTTCTGTGTCAAGTAGCAGTTATCCTGAAATGTCACTCTTTGCCCCTGAAGCCATCCAGTCAGCCCTTTAAAGCCTGGGGAGAAAGGAAAGGGGACACGGGGTTTCCTCTTTGCTCCTGCTGTGGGTTGCACGTCTGGCTGCACACCAGAATCAGTGGAAGCTTGTTAAAAACACAGATTTCTGTCAGCCACTGTCCCTCCAGCCTCCGGGCTCCACCCCGCAATGGCTGTTATTGATCTGGGGTGGATGCAAGAATTCTACGTTTCACATAAGTGCCCCAAGAGAGACAGAAACAGGAATAAAGAACCGCAGCCTGGCGTCCTTTCCCCCGTCGGGGGCTGCACAGAGGCCTGGCACCCACACTCTCAGCCGTGGGGCTTCTAGGCATGTGCCCAGTGCAGCCAGATCCTGCGGAATCCATCTGGCATGGACGTCCCTACTAGGGAGTTGTTGATTTCTCGGGCTGCGGGGGTGTAGACAGGTGCTCGTTCTATAGGAGGGCCTGTCCTCTCTCCTCCAGTGTACCACGCCATCTTCCTGGAGGAGCTCACCACCTTGGAGCTGATTGAGAAGATTGCCAGCCTGTACAGCATCTCCCCTCAGCACATCCACCGAGTCTACCGGCAGGGGCCCACAGGCATCCACGTGGTGGTGAGCAACGAGGTGAGTGCCACCCCCGACTCGAGCCTGGTGAGCTGGGGCCTCGGGCTACAAGGAGCAGCAGCCCCTGCCCCAGAATGCCCCTGTGGGGCTTGGGGAGGGCTTTAGCTCAAAGGTGGTAAACACATTTCATCTACATGCCACCTGCTCTTGGCTGCAGTGGCACCTGGGGTGCTGTGACAGGGAGCTAAGGCCATGACTGGGCTCTGAATAGCCAGCTAGTATCCACTGTGTACTCAACCCTCGGCCAGGGGCCAGGCCAGAACCAGGAGGGCACACTGCAGCCCTGTCTGCTGCGTGCTCACAGTGAGGACCGCGAGAAGTCAGGGGAGGCTGCTCGCCCACGGCTAGCGGCAGGCCCAGGGAGAGGAGGTGGACGGCGGGTTGGGCGGCGGCGTGGGTGTGGCTTGAGGGAGAGAATGAGCCCTCCTCTGCTAAACAGTGAAGGCGCCACAGCCCTCCTGGGTCTGTCCCTGGCCACCCAGACCTGTGCAGGGCACAAGCAGCCGCTGGCAGAGGGCATAGGTGTTCCCAGAGTGCTATTGGAGCTGAGCCCTCGAGTGACCTGATCCCACTCATGGCTAAGGAGGGGGTGATGGAACAGGTCTGCTGACACGTTTGGGTCTCCCTGCATGTTGTAGAGCAGGCTTTTAAGCTCGTTCTAGCTTGGACCCCTCCTCTTAATCGTAATAGCAAGGAGGGTCAGCATTTATCCAGTGCTTACTGTGTCCCGGCTATTGTTCTAAATGCATACAGAGTGACTCATTTAATCCTGACAGCTTCCCCAGGAGGTGGCTGCTACCATTATCCCATTTCACAGGTAGGAAACTGAGGCAGAGAGAGGCTCAGTAAGTGCCCCAGGTTGCACAGCTGGTAAGGGGTGGGGCTGTGGTGGGAATCCAGGGCGTCCAGCTGCAGAGCTCAAACTCTGAGCCAGCAGGCCGTCCCACCCCTCCTGAAATGAGCCCCAGGCTCAGCCCCCAGCAGGTGCCAAGCCAGCTGCCGGCATTCTGAGCCCTCGGTCCAGAGGATTAGAGAGGAGCCGGAACAGGACCGGTGGCTGGGAAAGTAGAGGAGATGTGGGCTTTGGAAGTGGACTGCTGTGCCCTACTAGGAACTGGCTCCTAGTAGCTGAGCGCCTTGGGCAAATTTACTTAACCTATTCGAACCTCAGTTTCCACATCTGCAGAATAGGGATAATTATACCCACCGGGCGGGTTGTAGTCAGGATAAAATGAGAAAACAGCGTCAGGTACCAGGACACACTAAAGAGGTGGTGTTGCTGTAATTAACAGAGCTGGGCACTTGTTAATTAGGGGAGCAAGAGATGGCGAGATCTGTAAATTTGACAGTGTATGAAATGTAAGGCTTTTAATGGTCTGTATATTTCATGTACTGTCACTATTAGTAATAATCCTATTGCCGCTTGTCGTTGCAATTGCCAGAGCCCCTTAAATGAGCGCCTGTGTTTCATGGGCATTTCATCCTAGAGGTTGGCAAAGTGGTGGTTTCCTTCCTTCCTTTTTAGTTAAAAAGTGATTTGTAGTTAGTCTAAGAAGTCCGGCAGTGGAGAACAGCAGAAGGCAATGTGAAAGGCCCTCGTCTTCCCTGCTCTCTCTTCCTGGAGGAGTTTATATTAGGTTTGATGTAATTCTGCCTGATAACTTTTTGTGTGCGTGTCCATTGTGTGCCTGAGTGTGTGTCGGTGTGGGTTTTTAAAACATACAACAGACGTCCAGCGGAACGTTTATCTGCATATTGCTCTTTTTGTTGCCAGTTCAGAACTCCTTCCATATCGTTCCATTCAAATCTAATGCAGCTATTTCTTTACCCCCATTTGACAGATAAAGAGAACGAAGCCCAGAATTTCTGACCTGGGAGCTTACTTTAGAACAGCCAGGACGGTTAAAACGCCCGAGCAGTGGGCAGTTGTTGTGGCTTGGAAAACTCGTCACTTTGCATTTCAGAATGAATTTCTTTTGTGAAGACAAAAGCCAAGAATGTGCGAAGCCCTTGCTGTTCCCTGGGTCCCCGAAGGAAGTTGCTTCCCCAGCTTGCCCTGTACCTCAAGAGTAGGCAGTTAAGCAAGTGAAGCAGAGAACAGAACTCAAATGCCACCTCAGCTAAGTAGGCGATTCTTATTCCTGAAGTCTCCTTGCCTCTTAACCCCGAATCAATTGGAAACCTTTGGTTCTTAATTGCCCGGAGCGCTGGAGGCAGCCTGGCCAGGCGCGGAGCCGGCCCCTGGGGTGCAAGGGCGCTTAATTAAACAAGGCAGTTACTGATTAAGCCCGGGTGGGCTGTGCTTAGGGCTTTGCGTGCCCAAGTGGCCCGGGTGCCAAGAGTCCCAGAGGGAGCAGGCCGGCAGTATAGAACAAATGTACTTCACGCATCATTAGGCCCTGCGGGGAGGGGCAGGGGTGGGCAGGTGGATGGATTTGTAGCATTTGGGGCAGTAATCCCCAGCAGGCAATAAAATGTGGGTTGCATTTTTGACATTGGTAGCGGTTTTGCTGTTGTGTTGGCTAGTGTGTGTGTGGTGTGTATGTTTATATATATGTGCGTGCTGTTAATATATTTTATATTGTGAAATACAGCATACATATGCAAGGGGTGTATACAACTTATTTGTACAGGTGAAAGAATAAAGTACCTAGTACCTGCACTTAGGTGAATACAGCGTCGTGTTCGAAGCCCCTTTGTGGCTGTTTCCGTACTCCACTCCGTCCCTCCGCCTGCTGGTCTGAATTTCCTATTAATAATTCCTTTATTCCTCCGCGATATGTTTAATTTTGCCTATTTTAAAGCTTTACGTAAGTGGAATAGTAGTGCCTTCTTTCGTTCCACATCATGTTTTGGAGATCGGCGCCTGTGGAGGTGTGCGGCTGGGAGGCGTGGCCCTGCTGAGGCGCACAGTGTGACCGGGCCGCAGCGCGTGCCGCGTCCTCCACTGTTGAGTGACGTGGAGGCTGCGTCTCATTTCCCTCTTAGCAACAGTGCTGCTCTGAACATTCCTAGGTGTGTTTTGTGTGTGCACATGCAAGAGTTTATCTAGGGCATCAACCTGTGGGAGACGTGTGTCGTCATCCTTACTGGTCCTGTGGACAGTCCCACACGGCACCTGTACAGAGCGACACTCCATCAGTGCTGAATGCCAGTGCCCACAGCTCTGTGTCCTCATCATATTTTTTTATCGTCAAGACAGCCCCATTTTACAGATGGGGTGTGGAGACAGGAGGATAAAAGGTTGACTTGTCCAGGGTCACTGTAGTTAATCGAGACAAGAATTCCCCAGAGGTGGCTGGTGAGTAATGGTGCGTTCCTGCCGCATTTGTAGACACTGAGAATGGCATCTATTTGGTCCTCTTAGGAGTCCGATGCGCAGGGCCTGCTAATTACTGAGAGTTTTTAAAGCACTTTAGTTTTTATGAGTTGCCGTTCTACATATACGCACTCCTCCAATGTGTCCTTTATGGGGGCTGGAGGACCTGGTAACTAGGACAAAGCATAACAAAAGTAAACAAACAAAAAATTTAGTCGGGTGTGAAATGCATCCTGGTTCCCTTCCAGCCTTCTTTCCATCCCTTACGTTCAGTTTTTTGTTTCTTAAAATTGTAAGTGTTTCACTCATTTGTTTGGATCCCGTTTTCTCAAAGGTGAGCGTGACCGTTTTCCTGCCTCTGTGTAAACACGGTGACTGTCACCTCTGATGGCTGCGAGGGCCGGGCTCTGGGTCCCTGCGGCTTTGCGTCTTGTGAACTGGTTGTTGAAGGGACGTGGTGTCTCCCTTGCCTTTCAGATGGTGCAGAACTTCCAGGATGAATCCTGTTTTATCCTCAGTACCTTAAAAGGTAAAGCGCCCCCCTGTTGAAGTGAAGTGTGCTGGCTGCACCCTGGGGAACCAGGAGGGGAGAGCTGCAGGGTGAGCGGGGCCTCTGGAGAGTGTTCCCTGGGAACGTCCTCTGGGAAAGGGATGCAAACTTCCTGCGAAAGCCAGCCCTGGAAATGTGAGAGCCAAATGTGAGAGCCGGCGAGACTGGCTCCAAAGTTACTTCCAAACGGAGCCCGGGCCAGGCCATGCGTTCTCCGGGAACTCAGTGCCAAAAAGCAAGGCACATTTGAGCTTTTCTGAAATGAGGCTCTCCAGGAAGGACAGGTGCAGAGGGATGCAGCTACCAGGTCTGCAGGCTGAGAGGGTTGGGACCTGGGTGGGGGCCACATAGAGGGCCCACCTGAGGAAGAACTCATCCCAGGAGAGGGAAAGGCCAGCCGTGACCCTCCTTGGGGCTCGGGGGGGGGGTGTGGAGCATATCAGAATGAACGCCCCCTGATGAGGCCAGAGACGGGACCGTGATGTGGCCCATCCCTCCCCCTGTTCTCTGGATCCAGCCAACGAGTGCCTTCAGAGCCCGGGGCCCACAGCACCCCGAGAGCCACAGTTTGTCCAAACCTCCTTGCACATAGGGCTTTAGTCCTTGGGCCCAGGGCTGTGGTGGAAAAGCCCGTTGTCAGAAAGGAGCTCAACAAGGCATCCACGAAGGCAGGTGTGGAAATCTCTGCTTTTGTCAGCATGCTTTGTGCAGCCTTATCTTGGTCTCTGCAAGTGCTCACAGCAGGGCTTCTGCTGGTGCCCTAAGACCGCGCCTTCTGTGACTGCCAAAGCCACGGCATGGTGCCTTTCTTCCTGTAAAATGCCCAGTGTTTCTCTTTTGCAGCCGAGAGCAATGATGGCTACCACATCATCCTGAAGTGTGGCCTCTGAGCAGAAGTAGAGTGTGCAACTGCCTGCAACTCCCAGCCCCATGGACCCCTTGGATGTAGAAATGGCATCACTGTAAGCTGCGGCCTCACTGGGAAGCTGTGGCTAGGAAGCACCTCGCCCCGTCTATGAACGCCACAGACCAACCACCAGCAGAAACCCCTGGAGGCTAAGTCTCTGGCACGCAGAAAGCCAATGGCTCGTCTCCCCCTTCCTCTCGGCCTCCAGCTTTTGAATGGTTCCTTGTTCTTTTTCCCAGCCCTGCCCTTCTAAAGAGGCAAATGGTGGGGGTGTCTTCTCTGAAACCGCTCGCTCCCATAGTTGGAGGCTAGTCCACTGGGCATCTTGGTGCCAACTGTATTGGTTCCTTCTGAGCACTCTCCTGCCTCCAGAGAAGGCTCTGCCTCAGCCCCACACCTTCACCTTTTTCCCTGGTGACTCGCTCCTTGCCCAGGACTGCTGACTAGACGAGGGCAGTTAGCTGCCACTCTCCTGTCTTCGTGTTGGTTCCCTTCTCAGTGACCCTGGGGAGCATCGTCTTCCCCGTTCTTGGTGGATCGATGGGAGCGGAGTTTGTTCTGTGCCTCCTGCTTCCTTCACCTTTCCCTTGCTTCTAAGCATCTGCTACTGCGAGCCCGGAGTGGGCTGTATCTCTGCATTGGTGTGGTAGACGCCACAGTGCACGTGTAGGACTTCGTTCTAAGGCTCTTGGGAGGGAGGGGGGAGGATGGAAACACTGTTTTCAGGCACACACTTATGAGTATGAAAGGGATGAGAGCAAAATGATTCCTCTTGAGCTCCTTTGATACAATTTTATTTCCTAAGCAATCGTGGGAAGGGAGGACTAGGAAATGAGCATTCCATTTTATAATCAGATGAGCGGGCCCTCTTGGATGGACTTGTCAAATCCCGTTTAGGCAAGACCTTGTTGTATCTTCGGTGAGGGCCCCCGTTTGAACGTTCATCTTTTTTCATCTGTAGGGGTGCGTTTAGGCCGTTTTGCCTGCGTTGGAACGGTGGCATCACATTTCTTAGTGGCCTGACTATGGGGAAACGTATCGGTAACTGGTAGACTCAGGAATTGGTCCTCGTCTCACCTGTTTCCCAGGACCCAGTGATCTAGCCTGGCCCGGGGCTTCCACTCTTTGCTAATTTAGTTCGTGTTCCCGAGCGTGGTGAGCCCTGTGACCCCCCGAGCAGGCTTTCACAGCTTCTAAAGAGGAGCTTTTGGGGAACGTAGTGCTAGGATCAGGGATTATCAGAAGAGGGTAGACCTTGTTTTAAAGATGGGGCGACTAAAGCCCAGAGGGGCAAAGCCACCTGCCTGATGACACACAGCAATGGGGTGATGACGTAAATTTATCTTACCAACCAGGGCACTTCTGAGAGTGAACGGGCCTCTGTTAATAATGAGGTTGGGACCACAGGTGTGGTGTTCTTGCAGAGTAAGGACAGGCTCCTGATTCCTTTTCCTTTTTTGTGGGGGACTGAGGAGTAGAGAGCAGTTATATTGAGATATAATTCACATTTCATACAGTTTACCCATTTATAGTGTATAAGTCTATGGTTTTTAGTAAATTGACAGAATGACCATAATTAATGCTAGAACATTTTCATCACCCCCCCAAAAGAAACCCTGTATCTTTAGCAATTGCTTTCTCACTTTCCACCCAGCTTCCCTAGTCCAAGGCAGCCCTGAGGCTACTTTCTATGTGGATTTACCTGTTCTGGACATTTCATATATATGGACTCATATTGCAATATGTGGTCTTTCGTGACTAGCTTCTTTACTTAGCATAATGTTTTCCAGGGTCATCCATGTTGAACATATGTTAGTACTTCAGTCTTTTTTATAGCTGAATAGTATTTCATTCTGTGGCTAGACCACATTTTGTTTATCCATTCATCACCTGATGGACAACTGAGTTGTTCCTACTTTTTGGCTGTTATGAACGATGCTGCTATGAACGTGTTTGTACAAGTTTTTGTGTACACGTATGTTTTCATTTCTTTTGGAACTGTACATAGGAGTGGGCTTCCTGGGCTCTGGTAACTCTATGTTTAACTCCTAGAGGAACTGCCAGCCTTTTTCTAAAGCAGCTGTACCATTTTACATTCCTGTCAGCACCGTGTGAGGGTTCCAGTTTCTCTGCACACTCACCAACGCTTGCTAGTATGTCTTTTAGGCTATAGCATCCTAGTGGGTGTGATGTAGCTTCTGTGGTTTTGATTTGCATTTCCCTGATGGCTAACGACGTTGAGCATCTTCTCATGGCGCTTGTTGGCCATTTGTATACCTTCTTTGGAGAAAGGTCTGTTCAGATCCTTTGCCAACTTTGAACTGGGTTATTTGTCTTTTTATTATTGAGTTGTGTGAGTTCCTTGTATGTTCTAGATGCAGGTCCTTTATCAGATACATGATTTGTAAAAGATTTTTTCCCATCCTGTGGGTTGTCTTTACTTTCTTGATAATGTAAACACAGAAGTTTTTAATTTTGATGATGTCCAAGATACCCATTTTTTCCCTTGTTGCTTGTGTTTTTGATGTCATATCTAAGAAACTGTTTTGCCTAATCCAAGGTCGGGAAGATTGTGTCTTATGTTTTCTTCTACGAATTTTTATAGTTTTTGCTCTCACAATGGTGTTTGATTCATTTTGAGTTAACTTTTGTATATGGTGTGAGGTAGGGGGTCTAATTTCATTCTTTTGCATGTGGATATCCAGTTGTTCCGGCTCCAGTTATTGAAAAGACTATTGGAATCCCTTTGAAATTGCCTCGGCTCCCGTGCTAAGGGCCCCTGATTCTTACTGGATCTTTCTTTCTAGGACCTAGTATGTCATTGGGCAGCTCACTGTTTTTAATAACTCAGCCAATGTTTGGCTCCACTGTTTTTACGACTGGCTCTCTCTCCTCCCCGCTGCCTCCCCCTTCACCTGTCTCAACAATACTGAGTCATATCGCTGTCTGATGTTCTGCAGTCTTTCTTGGTGCCTGTCCCAGCTCCACCCGCCAGTCCTAGGAGAAGGTCAGTACCAGTCATTTCCTTTTTTGAGGAAACTGAGTCACATTGAAGTGTAGTTACTTGCCCAGGGTCACACAGAACCAGGCCTAGGCTTTGGTCTTCTGACTTCCAGCCTTTCAAGGTGTCTAGTTTAGATCTAAGTGATGCCACTTCCCAGGCCAAGTGATGACAGGCTAAATTTTAATTCTAAAAATGTGGTAGGCTAATATTTTTATTTCTTGATTCCAAATGAGGATCTAATAAAGATCTGTTACCTTGCGTTTGCTGTTAGTAGAGTCTTCCATTCTCTGAAACACCCCCTGCCACCTGCTCTTCTTACCTTCTCCTAATGGTTATAGTTAAATCTTGTAGTTTACAAAGAAGTAGAAAATAATGAATACCAAAAAGTAACACACATTGTAACTTGGTTTCAAAATGTTTTAGCCACCTAATTCAGCAGCTTGTCCCTTCCATAGGACTCAGATGAATGAAAACTGAGGGTTTTATTTTTGTCGTTTTGTTAAAGTACAGAAAAGCCACAGCACTTCCCACTTCTGTCCACTGTGAGCTCAGAGCCTGCTGGGCAGGGCAGCCGTCCCAGGGCTGCACCCTGCGCCCCACCTAGTGTGGGGTGCTCCTCCTTGGCAGCAGCAGTTTTTCAAAGTGATCTCCGGAGGGAGAGAAGATATACACATGTGCTCAGGCCACCGTCTTGACCCAGAGCCCACCACTGAGTTCTTTATGGTCAGGCCATCACGTTTCTTTGCTGGGCAAGTGTCTGTTTGCAAGGTTGTGATAAACTCGTTCCTGTTTACCAGGTTGCACCTTTGCAATAAAGACACAGAGACTTTTGAGAAGGGGAGCAGTAGCATTTGCTGGGGGAAGGGGCGGTGTGCCTTTGGAAAGAGCAGGATGGGGTGGGGAGTTCGAAGTCTTGGCATGGGGTCCTAAGCAAAGGTCAGACATTGCCCTGGTGACCTCCTGCCCAAGCCGCCTCAGGCCCCTTGTTAACCTAGAGAGGGTTTGACAGGGAATAGACTCTAGCTTGCTGAGCAGTGTGTCACAAGTTTCCAAGTCCAGTGTGGCTTCAGAGGCTGGCCTGAGTAATTTAAGGTCTGAAAATCATTAATGAGTTGGTGAACAAATGGAAAAGCCTCTTGTGCTGTTGTCAGTGGAGCAGAGAGAGGAAGACCCAGGCCTCTCCGAGAAGGTGTGCAAGCAAAGGATGAGGGGGTGGGAGAGTTGGAAAGGACAGGGGGCCAAGAGTCAGGGGTCCTAGGACCTAAGACCCTCGCTTCCGTGGGTCTCTTTGCCTCTCTGGGTCTCCGTCTCTCTTAACAGTATGGCTGGGAGACCTCTGGAGGCGTGGCTGGCTCAGTCACGTGGTGAATCTGAAGGTCAGGGGGTCTTTGCTATTCCTCCTCCATCCAGGTCACACAGTGGGCAGCTGACAGGGACGTGCATGCATCCTGGGTGCACACAGTGCTGCTCATGCTCCTGCTCAGGCTGGTGCCTGCGCTGCAAGGCTGCATGCACCTTGACATGAGGTATAGCGTTCGGTCAGGTGTTTGAGAGTCAAGTCCAGCTCACAGCGGGGCAGACTGCTCCATCAGCACACTTAGAGTGGCCACCAGGTGTTTCCCGGCAGCCTGAGCCTGGATGCAGCATTGGACGGTTCTGCAGCTACGTTATAGATAGTGCACGCACCTGTGTGTGTGTGATCATGTATGCACACGGATCTCTTTCCCCACTCCTGTATCTGCATGAGCGTGGCCCCGAATATGCTCAGCTCAGCTAGACGTGATTACTGCTGTTCCCTTTAGACCTTATGTGACGCTCCTGGTTCAGGCTCTGTTGATGAAGCTGGATAGGGTAAAGTTGGCCTAGTTGCGGGGCATGCACACCCTAAGGCCAGCTCTCCCAGGGAGCTGAGCAGTGCTGGCAGCTGACATCTGACAGGGACCCTAAGAGCAAGGCCCATGGAGTCCGTCTTCTACACAACTGCCTCACGTACACTCTCCCACCTCAGGTTATCATTCTCTGTGCAGGACATTATCATTCAGGTTGGCCAGTAGGAAATGTTTCAACACCCTCTCTGATCGCCTCCCGGCCCTCTTCCCTTCCCCCTGTGGGGACATGGCAATGGGGCCTTCAGGCGGGCCTGGCCTGGAGATGTGGAGGCTGCTGTGAAGCCCTTACTGGGACCTGGGGGCAGCAAGGTGCTGCTCAGGCCACCCTGGGCCTCCTTCCTGGGGACCCACCCCCCAGAGGGCACCCCAGTTGCTTCTTGAAGCCTGCATTAAGCTCTCAGACCTCTCCGCACAGGCTCCTCTGGGGCTTTCTTCCCCCACCCCTGTGAGTGACAACTCACAGGTCTGAGTGGTGGCCCAGGGCTGCACCTGCCATCCCCCGCTCCCCCGCTGCCCTGTAGGAACCTTCCAGGGGCAGTGTCCCCAAGAAGTAGCTCTGAGGGGTGGATTTGCTCCTCTGTGCAGGGCAGCTGCTGGCATGAGGTGGGGAGGAGCTGTCACTGCCTGCATCTTGGGCTGACCAGCCCTGCCAACCGGGCAGCCAACCCAGCCCCCTCCAAAGGGGTGGTGTGTGAGCCTGTCACATGCCCATCATGCTGAGGAGCCCCAAGGGTGAGCCAGGGGACACGGAAGCCTTTTACCACGGCAAGTTTTCACACCTTCATCAAAGAGAGAACAACATAATTAACCCCAGCGTTGATCATCCACAGTGAGCAGCACACACCGCTCTTGTCAGGGGCTGGCGAACGGCGGCGCGTCCAGCTCACTGTGGGGTTTGTGGATGATAGGGAGCGCTGTCTGAGCTCAGCTAAGGGAGATGTCATCCCATACCCCCCAAATTCCATTCTTCTCATTAGTAGACCTGAATTACCAAGAAACTACTCAATTATTATCATATCTTGAATTTCATCAACAGAAAAGTTGTGGAAATTCGTTTTCTCCTTTGCTGACACATTTTCGATTTGCTTCTTGGCCCTTAAGGCTGAAAATAGTTACTGTCTAGCCCTTTACAGAAAAAGATTGCCAACCACTGAACTAGACCTCTCTCTGTTACTCCCCATCCCCGGTGGATTATTTTAAAGAAAATCCCAGGAAAGGAAGACTTTTTTAAATAATAGAAAGTGTTTTGCTCTGAGCTTGAAGCAGGAAAAGCATTGGGCTGAGCAGCGTTGGATGCCCCTGCCTGTCGCTTGCGCCCTTCCTGGGACGGGTCCCGCCCAGCCTCTGGGTGGGATTGTCTCTTACTTTCCCCCTCTTCCTGCCTGCTGTCCCCTCCTGGAGCCCTGGCCTTTGGACCCCTGGGTCAGGGTGCTAGGGGTGACTCTAAGAGGGTTTTGTGCTGGCATTAATGAGTTGATGAGCTATGGTAGGTGGCAGCCTCCTGACTTAGGTCACTGGAACTTTCTTGTCCTGGGTACAGCCTGACCTTCACTTCCAGGTGGCACCTTGAGGACCGTGGACCTCTTGGGGCTTCTCTGGGGCCCAGCAAATCCCTCCTTCTGTTCCTGCTGCTCTTTCTCCTACAGTGGGAACCGCTGTGGCAGCCTTTGCTTGGCGGTTGAGCAGGGCTGCTCCCTGGCCCTCTGTAAGGGCTCCATGGGCCTGGGTTTCCACTCTGCCCTTGGGAGAAGCTGGAGTGAGCCCAGGTGCCGGCCTCATGGGGTGAGCCCCACATGCTGCGGTCTTGGTCCCGCCCTCCCCGTGGCTTGGCCAGCCTTTTTGGGCCCCTGGCTTCTTCCCTCCTGGTGCAGATGGCTGAACTTTGCATCCAACCATCCATTAGCAGTAACACCAACACTAACAGCAGCTGATGCCGACTGGCCTCTCCTGGGTCAGGCTCATGCCCAGTGCTTTTGCCATTGTCTCATTTGATCCTCCCACAACTCTGCGAGGCCCCTAGGCCCAGTTTTCCAGGTGAGGAAATGAAGACTGAGAAATTAGATACAGGCCAGCATCCTCCCACTGCTGATGGATCCAGCTGGGATGAGAATCCAGGCATCCGGGTCAGGATCCCACATCCAGACTGCGTGCTCTCCTCCCAGGGTGCAGGCAAGCTCCTTGCTACGCGGCGTCCGCTTTGGTGCACGTGCACGGGGAAGCGCTTGTGGGGCTGGCAAGGGCAGAAGAGAAGGGGATTGTTCTGTGTGCTTCCCCCAGCCCTCCCCTTGCTGCATAAAACCTTGGTTATGTGTTCTCTAATGTTCGTGTATTTAAAGTGATTTCTTCCTTAGAATGTAACCTCCCCACCTTTCTCCACACTGGGTGACTTTTCTGAAGGTGGTGGGATCTCTACTGGGGTGCAGTGGCCCTTGGATGGGCCAGGCGGGCGTGCCGGGTCGTGGGGAGGTGGGCATCAAGAAGTCCTACTGCCACGTTGTTTTTGTACCTGAAATAAAGCATATTTTGCACTTGTTACTGTACCATTGTGCAGACGAGAACTCTGTATGGGGATCTGTGCTTGGGTCAGAATGCAAATAAAACTCATTTGTAAGAAACCCTTGTGGCTCAGGCCTCCAGTCCTTTTTTTTTTTTTTAAATTTTGAAATACATATAACGTAAAATTTACCATCATAACCATTTTTAAGTGTACTGTTCAGTGGCATCAAGTACGTCACACTGTTGTGCAGGCGTCTCCACTGTCCATCTCTAGGACTTTTTCATCTTCCCCAACTGAAACTCTGTCCCCAGTAAACGCTAACTCCCCATTCCCCCTCTCCCAGCCCCTGGCCACCACCCTTCTGCTTTGTCTCCGTGAATGTGACTACTCTGGACACGTCATATAAGTGGAATCATACATTACTTGTCCTTTTGTGACTGGCTTCTTTCACTTGGCATGGTGTCCCCAAGGTTCATCCATATTGTAGCATGTGTGCGGATTTCCTTCCTTTCTAAGGGTGAGTAATAATCCACATTTTGTTTATCCCTTCATGTGTCTATGGACACTTGGGTTGCATCCACCCTTTGGCTGTCGTGAATAATGTCGCTGGGAACATGGGTGTGCAAACATCTGTTGGAGTTTCTCCTCCACTGTTTTGGGGTGTATACCCAGAAGTGGGCTTGCTGGATCCTATGGTAATACTGTTTCCACAGCAGCTGCACCGTTAGACATTCCCACCAGTGGTGCACAAAGGTTCTAATTTCGCCACATCCTTGCTAACACTTACTTTATTTCTTTTTCTAGTCGCCATCCCAGTAGGAGGCCTTGGGTCCTAGAAACTTGATCAGTGGGTGTGCTGTGCTCAACCCCGTGGTGGGCGCATTTGCAGTGCCACCACCTCAGACCCTTGTCACCATCTAGGGCCGAGGCTGCTGTCTCTTGAGCCACCCACCAGCCTTCCTAAAGCAGCCTGTGTTCCCTCTCCAGCCCCTACACTGCTCAGAAACCTGCCTGCCTAGCCCACACCTCTTCCAAGCCCATTGGCCCCCAGCATTCCATTCCACTCACACATGGTGCTCTGTGCCCAGGGCTGCCACTCCTCGTGTCTCCTGCCTGCGTTCTCCCCATCCTCCGAAGCCCAGAGGATCACAGCGCCCTCCCCGCACTCTGGTGAGGTCCCCTCCCGTCTCAGCCTGCCTGTGCTCCCCAGGAGAAGAACGAGGGTGTGCACACGGGGAGGGTCTGTTTCAGGTTGGAATCCTGGCACCATAGGATTAGAACAAGCCATTAACCTCGCTGAGCCTGCCTTCTCCTCTGTGGACCAGCAATGCTGGCAGCCCCGGCTGCTGAGGCCGACAGGAGACCGTGGTGTGAACAGTGAGCACAGGCTGGGCCTGGAGGAGGGCCCCAGGGAAATGGGAGCCGCTCGGCCAGCCGGGGCTCGGAGGCGGGAATCAGCTTTGTGTTTTCTAGGATCCAAATGAGGGTGATGCCGCAGGGGGTCGGGGTAGACAGCCGGTCGAGGATGGGGTCAGAGAGAGCGGTGATTCTCCGAGTTCAGTGTTACCCAGGACACACATATTAGTGAGTTTCACAGAATGGTACTTGAACTATTGCCTTTCACTCTGTCTTTAGAGATGCATGTCCCGACCTGCCAAGGTGACTTCCTGGTCCGCTGTGGGCTGTGCCCCGTGCTTTGACAACACTGACATGGGGTCTCCCAGACCATGGGGGTGGGGGGAGTGTGGTTCTTGGTTGTGCAGTGGGTACAGCAGTGCAGGTCCTTAAACTAAGAAGGGACAAGATGCAATTGGGTTCAAAAGCTCAGAGCTGAACTAGGGAACTTGTCAAGGTCTGGGAGAGATTAGGGGCGGAGCCTGAGCCTGCATCGCGCTGCCTTTCTGGCTTGGCTGCCGGCTGCCCCATCTGCTTGAGTGGCCTCTGCCCCACAGAGGGGGCTCAGATGTGAGCAGAAGGGCACAGCAAGCCTGACGGTGTGAGCCCAGAGTGCCCTCGGCCCATGCTGGGCAGGCCCTCCCGAGCCGCAGGGGCCCTGCTGCTGCTGCTCCTTCCCATCGACCTGCGAGAGAACTGGGTGAGCCCCGCGGAGGCCAGGCCCTCGGCCCGTGCCTTCCAGTGGGCAGGAGCAGAGCCGCTCTGAAAGATGGCCCATCTCCAGCAGACACTGCCCCGGCCGTGATGTGGGCATGGAGCTTTCAGGTTGAAGTCCACCGGATGCCTTGCTGTCAGGCAGCAGGTGAGTGCTGTGGTCCTCACATTGCATCAGAATCACCCAGAGGTCTTGTTACCAGACTGCTGGGCCCCATGCCCAGAGTCCCTGACTCAGTAGGTCTGAGCTGGGGTCTAAGAATTTGTGTTTCTAAAAAGTTCCCAGGCGATGGTGATGCCACTGGTCCAGGGACCACCCTTTGAGGACCCCTGGCGTAGTGGATGATGGTGACTGGGTTTAAATTCAGCTTCCAGCCCTGTGATCTTGGGCAAGCTTTCTTCACTTTTCTGTGCTTTGCGTTCCACATCCATAAAATGGGACTAGTAGTTATAATTATGCCTGCTTCATAGGATTGTTATATGGGTTGAACGGGTTCAATTTGCTTAAAGAGTTTCGAATGGCCGGTGAGTGAGAGGACTTCAGTCACAGTTTGTGGTTCACTGGGGTCTGGGGACTTTGTGGGCCCTGCTGAGAACCAGTGTCCTAGAGCTTCAGAGTCACAGGAGGGCTTATAAGACAGTGCTGGCCCCCCGACCCAGAGTCTCCTATTCAGTAGGAGGAGCTGAGAATTTGCGTTTCTTTCTTTCTTTTTTTTCTTTGAGAAAGATTAGCCCTGAGCTAACATCTGCTGCCAATCGTCCTCCTTTTGCTGAGGAAGACCGGCCCTGAGCTAACATCCATGCCCATCTTCCTCTACTTTATATGTGGGGTGCCTGCCACAGCATGGCGTGCCAAGTGGTGCCATGTCCACATCTGGGATCCAAACTGGTGAACCCCGGGCCCCTGAAGTGGAACGTGTGCACTTAACCACTGCGCCACTGGGCCAGCCCCGAGAATTTGCATTTCTAACGAGTTCCCAGGGGATGCTATTTGCTGGTGGTCTGGGCCACAGTTTGAGAACCACTGCCTTGGAGAAACTTGCTCTCTTGAAGAAGCATCGAGAGGGGAAATGAGTCACTCATGATGCAGCCCTGGGTGTGAGCTGAGGGTGGGGTGGCGGGGCGGACTGGAGAATGTTAGGGTCAGCTGAGTCAAAGGTCACCCAGAACCCGAGGAGCCGGTCAGTTCTGGGATCCTCCCATCCTCACTTTGGGGGACGTTGCTTTGGTTTGTAAAACCTGTTGATGGGGCGCCCTGGGGAGGCGGAGGGGCCTCCTGGGTGCAGGCGTGGAGGCCGCCAGCTCTCCCCCACCGTCTGCTCTGGGCCGGGCGTGGCAGCCACACTCAGCGCTTCTCCGAGTCCTGGGAAGGCCTGGGCTGCGGAGGCTCCCGCATCACTGACTGTGGCAGCCCACGTGGAAGACCAGAGAAGGTCACCTGGGCGAGGGCACCCACTGTCTGGGCCTCTGTCCCGTAGGCTTGAGATGCCACCTCGAGGTTGTCAGACAGGATGAGCCCTCAGGGGCTGATTTATGAGGATCAAACCCCTAGGAGCCTGAGGGAATCCGCTGAGGGCCGCGAAGCAGAGCGCCCGAAGGAGCAGTGTGTGGCACGTTCTCCGGGCTGTGTGCAGCGCTGGAGCACTCATGACCTTCCCTGGCCGGAGCACCCCTGTCCTCTGTCCTCGCCTGGCCCTTCCTCTGGGAAGGGCAGGGGCTGGGGCTTCCGTGCTGCAGACACAGGCACCGATGCTCGGCTTGGAGAGGGTTCTTGGACCTGCCGGGGGAACACAGCCCGTCAGGGGCAGAGCCAGGACTGGACAACCCGCAGTCCAGGCCCCCAGAGGACATGCTTTCCAGGGAGGGCTGTGTCCCCCATGGCTGCCCCTCCCTCAGCCCCTTGTCGCTTCACTCCGGGGGCTGCGAGGCTGCCAGAGCTCGGCGGGGTTGATCATTAACCTGCTTTGATTGGGTGGATCAATATTTAAACTCAATTACAAGGGGAAGGGGTTATCTGGAGAGCACTTATCTGACGGGAGCAGCTATTGGGGTATCTGAGCATCAGGGAGGCTGACCTGGAGTGGGGGAGGGCTGGCCCCAGCACCTCCAGAGTGGACAGGAGGATGGAGGGAAGTCAGCCAGCCTCCCTCCCTTCCTTCCTCCCCTCCGTCCTCACTCCTTCGGTTCCCTTTGTGGACCCAGCTCTTCCTGGCACCAACAAGTCACAGAGCTTGCTAGCCCTGCTCTTCCTCTGAGCGCGCATGGCTCCTGTGCATAGGCTGAACTGTCAGTTTGTCTGCCTGCCTCTCTAACTGGACTGAGCTCCTAGAGGACGGAGGTTGGTCTGCCTGATCCCTGCCACTCTGGAGTCCAGCCCAAGGCCCGGCAGGCAGAAGCCTCTCCAGGAATGTTTGTTGAATGAGTAAATGATAGCAATATGGTGATTGGCAATTGAGGGAGTGGGACCTGAAGGCCCTGGTGAAAGACTGCCTGTCCTGGGGCAGGAACCAGCTGGCGTGCCTTGATGGGGCTTCAGGTTAGTCTGCTGAGCACCAAGAACAGGGCTGTGAGAGTAGGGGACAGGGCTGTGGTGGGAAGGGACAGGGACAGACAAATTCAGATGGGAGAGTAGGGAATTGGGAAAAGTACCAAGCACAGGGCAAAGGGACGTGGGGCGGGTCAGCACGGAGAGGGCCTGGGAAGGGCTGCCCCATCAGGCAGCCACCAGGTGCCAGGGGTCTCACAGCCCTCTCTGACCACATGAAGACCATTGTGAAGAGGGTTTTGTTTCTTGTTTTTAACTCCTCTTATCTGCCTCAAAGCAGAGCCTCCCAAAAGAATTCAATGGTCATAAATCCTCTCCCTGGGCGTCACTAACACAACCAGCGAAGACTGACTCCCATCCCCGCAGGGAAGAGGTCGAGAAGGAGCAATCCCCTCACAGACATTGTCACAAAACCATCATCTCTCCCATCTGCTCCCCCTGGGGCCCATTTATCCTCCCTGAAAGTCACTTGTTTTCCCATCAATGCCCCTCCTCGTCCCCTTCCCCTATTAAGATGGTACTTAAACCCCAAATTCTATCTGTCTGCTTGAGTCACAGTTTTATGTGAACTCCTGCGTAGACATGAGAATAACAATCTGTCTTTTCTTGGGGTCGGCCAGTGGCTCAGCAGTCAAGTTCTTGAGCTCTGCTTCGGTGGCCCTGGGTTCACTGGTTCAGATCCCGGGTGCGGACCTACACACTGCTTGTCAAGCCATGCTGTGGCAGGCGTCCCACATATAAGGTAGAGGAAGGTGGGCACGAATGTTAGCTCAGGGGCAATCTTCCTCAGCAAAAAGAGGAGGATTGGCGGGGGATGTTAGCTCAGGGGTAATCTTCCTCAAAAAAAAAAAAAAAAAAAATCTGCCTTTTTTCTTGCTAATCTGTCTTTTGTCAGTTTAACTCTCAGGACCCCAGTCACCAAACTTAAGAGGGTGGAGGGAGTGTTTTTCTTCCCGACATTTTATGATCTCAGCCAGTGCTCACAGTACATTTTGAGGCAGGTGTTGAAGTTTCCACATTGCCCATGAAGAAACTGCAGCCCAGGGAGGCTGGGTACTCTACTCAAGAACGCACAGCTGGCCATGGGGCAGAGCTGGGCTTCTGACCTGGGTTTGTCAGCTCCAAGGACTGCAGTGGACTCCATGGACTGTGCCATGTGGCTCTGGGGATGGGGTGGTGGGGCCAGTGGAAGGGAGCAAATGCATCCTGGGTCAGGCGCTGCTCTGAGCTGGGGAGGATCTGGGACAGTCCAGGTGGGCTGTGGGACGCCCCTGCTTCCTGTGCTCAGACCCTCGGGGCAGTGTGCCTTCAGGACGGGCAGCGTTCATTCTTTTTCCATCTCAGCCGTGTCCCAGCTGTGCCCTTGGGGCCGTGCAAAGGGGTGAGCAGCCACCTCGCCCTTGCCTCCCTGGGCCAGCGAAGGGGGTGGAGGTGGTGGGGGCACGTGGAAGAGGTGCCAGGAAGCTGGTTTGGTACGTCTCCAGCTCAGAGGCCAGCCCCAGCCAGGGGACCCGGGGCCCCAGCCCCGTTCCTGGTCACTGAGTGGGCATCCTCCCACAACTGCAAGTGTTGCTCTGTTGTTCCTGCTGCCGCCTCTGGAATGCAAGCCCCAGGACTCGGGGGAAGCCGTGCCCAGGTCCCTGCATGTGCAGCTCTTCCTCTGGCCCCATGGGTTTCTGATCTCCAGAGGTCACCTCAGCACCCCACCCGCCCAGCGCCCTTTGCTCCACCACAGGCTGTAGAAACTGCACCTGGCTGACCTCCTGCAGCGTCTGTAAAGTCAGTTCAGCATCTGCCTAAACTGATGGGGACGGGAGTGTGTGTGAGTCAGGCTGTCTGGGAATCTCCCGTTTCAAGAGCCACTGGGCCTGGCCTTCTCGGTTGGGTAACTGTCACTCTGGCGAGCCACCGCCCCTGGCCTGCGGGATGTGAGCTCCAGGGACAGCGCTGCTTTCTCCTTTGGGCTATGAGAGCACCATCCCAGCCGTGCGGGAACCGAGGGCGGGGAGGCCCCAGGCTCCCACCTGGCGGCCTGGAGCTCTGCGTGGGGCTCTGCGGGCTCGGTCCTGACTCCCGGCCTCCGCCTTTGACTGACTCGTGCCTTTGGAAGCTTGCTGCCCTAGGACCCTGATGGGGGTGCCTCTATCTCCTGACATGAGTCTGACTCCAGGAAAGGGGTCAGGAGGGTCCTGGAGCCCCAGGTTCTAAGCAGTGTTTGGGGAGCCATATGCTTTTGGTTGCTAGTGACTTAAACTCTGTGAAGTATCCAAAAGATAACATTAAAGAGAAGAATATAAAGCAATAGCCCTATGATAATAATTGCTAGAAAAAAAATTAAGTTGGAAATATCCTGAAAATTAATTAAATAGTCTCACATTATGGCTATATTAGGTAAGTAAAGCCAAACACTATATAAAAAAACCCCTGAAACTTTAGAGACTGAACACGGTAAAGGTTCCTCCTTCAGGTCTCAGGTCCATCTGGGCTGCCCGGCTGGGTGCTAAAGGGTCACTCAGGGACTAGGTTCCTGCCATTTGGTGGTCCTGCCATTGTCTGGGCCTCAGAATCCTGCTCTGGACCCCTTGCTCCAGACAGAGGAAGGGGCGAGAGCACGGAGGACAGAGGAGAGGTCTCAGAGACCAGGCCCGAAAGGGGCGCCCAGGGCTTCCTCTCACATGGCTCTGGGCAGAACGTGGTCACGCGGCCCCAGCCGGCAGCCTGGTTGGGTGGCTGGGAAATGTAGTCCACCTGGAGGTCCAGCACTTTCTGCCACCACGACATTTAATAAAGAAATAACAAAGCCCACCAGAATAAATGAGAGGAGACATTGCCGACACGCTCGGTGGCGCCCTGTGGCCGGGCTCTGTCTGGAGTGTGTGGATACCAGGGCTCCCAGCGGCCCTGGCAGGTGCCATCACCAGCCCTATCTTAGGACGGAGGAAACAAGCAGGAGAGGTCCATTAACTTGCCCCAAACAGAACCCGAACCCAGGCGCTTTGGCTCAAGCCAGGGCACTAAACTGCTCTCTTCACAGAGATGCACAAGCTCAAAAAGAGAAAAAAAAGATCCTAAATGGGCTGGTCTTGGGGCCCCGTACTCATTCGTTCACCTTTTTGTCTTAGCCCACGGTCATTGTGAGCCTGTGGTGCCGTGTGCCGGGCACTCTGCTGGAAGGGGTGGCGTGGGGTGACCCCACCCAGTGCAGGTAGTGGGAGATGCAGGGATTGAGAAGCAACTGTAGTCTCTTGCTTCCTCCAGGCTCCTCTTGTGGCCTCTACTTGCCTCCAAACCAAAGAGTGTGCTTGGGTGCCTTTAAGAAAAAAGGGCCTTGTTGTTGGAAAGACAAAGTTAGCCCGCAGGTTGCCAGTGCCCCGTGCTGGGTGTTTGTGTACAAAACAGAGCTGGGCCTGGGGTGGCACAGGGGCCCGCTGTGGGGCCGGCTGAGGCCCCCGGGCTTGTTTCTGTCTGATCGCCTCTGGCACAGACGACCGTGGAGGAGGGGGCAGGGAGGACACTGCTCCCGCGTGACACAGCCGCGGCCCTGGGGCTGGATTCCCGCCAGACCCCAGTAACACAGTCCCTGAGAGTCAGCGCTGCAGGGACCCCTCGACACCACCCAGGCCAGGGGGCTTCACGCTTGTCCCCAAACCCTTCCTTAAAGGGAACAGCATGTGGCAGTGATTCCAAACTAAGAGCTGCTCTGAGGCCCAGGCCGGGGTGGGTGGGGGCCACGGACTTAGGAGAGGGGGCTTTGAGGACGCCCAGGGCTGTGGGGGGCAGGGTGTGGAAAACTCGGAGCTCGGCTAACCTCTTTTGTCACTGCCGCTGCTGTCGGTGCTAGGGAAATTGAGACCCACAGAAAGGAAGTAGCATGCCGAAGTCCCCTGGTGACTGGGTGGCCCATCCAGGCTGAGAAGGAACCCAGCTGCGCATGTCCTCGGCCTGGGCTCTGCCCTCAAACCCAGGCCCTTCCCACCCAGAGAAGAGGAATGTGCCAGGAGGTGGGTGGTTCTGGGGAAGGAGTGTCCACCGAGGGTGCTTCGCTGGCAGAGAGGGCAGCGCTGGACCAGGAGACCAGGAGAAGGCTGCCTTCCAGAGACAGAGGTGCAGGAAGAAGTTGGAGGGGGAGAGGATGGGGGATCCAGCAGTGGGACATCACAAGGAGCCCCTAGGTGCCCCGTGCACCTGCCCAGAGGAGGGCGCTGTCCAGCTTCAAAGGGCCAGGCTCCAAGTTCCCTCTGTGGGGGGCAGCTGAGCCCCCGCCCCCGAGGGAGGGGAGACGGGAGTGTCGGGGTTGCCAGAGTCTGCTCCAGACGTCTGTCAACACCCCTTCCTGAGTGCGCGCATGCGGATCAGGCACCTCGCTGGGTGTGGGCCGGCACTGGCCATCGCACCTTCGCAACCCTGTGAGTGAGGCCTGTGGTCCTGTTCTCCAGGGAACCTCAGGCTTAGAAATGCTCAGTCGCTCATGGTGAGATGCTCGGCAGAAGGTGTGAGCCGAAGTGCGGTCTGCGGGCTTTCTGGCCATACAGCCAGGGCTCCTCCTCATCCTGCCACTGGGGACTCCGCCTGCGCTCAAGACCAGCGACCTGGCCAGCTGCGAGGTGGCCCTGAGTGATGTGTGGTTTTCTCCGTCCGGGGCCCATGCTGCTTGTCTCCAGTTAAAGGAAAGTGGCCCAAGCCTGCCATCTCCAGCCTGTCCCTTTGGGGTCCAGCAGTTACATGGGAACAGAAGGGACATTTGGGGACTTGAGTAAATTCCATTTTTCTCAGTCAGGGGGACATCTTCATCTAGGGGTGAAATTGCAAACAGATTCAACAACACAATTATGGAGGGTTCATGTGCAAACAAGTATGTCAAATTTCATTCATTCATTCATTTATTTATGCCGCTGTCCTCTGTTTTTTTTTTAAATTTATTTTTTGCAGAGGAAGATTAGCCCTGAACTAACGTCTGTGCCCATCTTCCTCCACTTTATATGTGGGTCGCTGCCACAGCATGGCTGACGAGTGGTGTAGGGCCACACCCAGGATCCAAACCCATGAACCTGGGCTGCCAAAATGGAACATGCTAAACTTAACCACTACATTGCCAGGCTGGCCCCTGTCCTCTGTATTTTGAAACTGATTTCCACCTGGCCAGGATTCTCAACACTTTGACTTCAAAGGGGCATTGTGGCCAAGACAGAGCAGAGGTCAGGGAGTAGGAACACACCCCTCTGACTTCTCCCCAGACAATGGCATGGGTGCCTTTAAAAGGAAGTGGGGGTGTTGCCCTGGTGGCAACTTGAGAATAGGGTCTGGCTGACGCAGCGTCTCCCGCTCTCCCCGGAGCCCACTACTCAGAGTCATTTTCCCTCTACTGCTACAGCGTGCTGAGCGTTTCCCCAGCGACATCCTCCGTTGAGCGATCTCTTCTGCCCGGAACGCCCTCCTCTTCCACGTCTGTCCATCTGTCCTTATCTTTCTCCTCCTTCAGGACCAGTCCAAGCTCCCCTCCTTCACAAAGCAGTCTTTGACAGCTCCGGTCCTGCTGCCCCTTCCTTAGACTTTTCACCCTGACTTAGGGGATTTGCAAAGTCCTTTGATGGCAAGGAACAGAGAAGCACTAAGAGCAGCTCTAGAAACGCGGGTCGCTGTAATCCTGCAGAGCAGGGTCCCGAGATGGGCGGAGAGGGACGGGGCCTCCGGGTGCCAGGTGCTGCCCCGCCCGGGAACGCAGTGCTAGAGACGCACCCTGCGCCTGCCTTCATGCGGCTGACATTCCAGGGCAACTTGGAGCTGGGGTCGAGCATGGGGTCCTACAACTTCTTCTATTTCCCAAATCTGAGCACATCCCTCTCAGGCCGACTTCTCCACTGGGCACGGTACAGTGGGCGTGCTGAGGCCGCACGTGTTTTTAGGAGCCCACGAAAATGTTGTAATTGTAATTTCTTCTGAAATCAGCAGAAAAAATGAAGATAACAATAATGAATATATAATATGTATTCATCTCTAACCAAAGTAGTTATAAAATATCATTTAAACATTTTTAATGGAGGGAGGGGCCCCCAAAGGCAGAGGTACCTTGGGCCCCCAGGAGTCGTGATGCAGCCCTGACCAGTATCATCGTGTCTCCTGGGCTGTGCAGTCAGTCCCCTGTTCTCTGGCCTCCTTGCCTCCACCCTGGCCCCGCCCCCTGGCCCCACCACAGCTGACCCTCCACAAAGCAGCCTGTATTATCCTTGTGAGAATGCAAGTCTGATCACGCTTCTGAAAACCCTCCTAGTGTTCCCAGTGTCACTCATGAGGCTCACGGTCTCTCCGATCTCAGCCTCCTCCTCTTGCTCCCCATTCACCTGCCCTAGCCATACTGGTCTCTTTCTGTTTCTGGAATGCTCCGTTTGTGCTCTACCCCAGGGCCTTTGCACTTGCTGTTCTCCACCTGGGAAGACCTTCCTCCCAGTCTCAGCACAGCTCCTTCCTATTCCTTCCAGGACCCACGGGCAGCCTGTGGGAATGGGACCCCCTGTAGGCCATTGAACAGAGAGGGCTTCTCATCACTTCATGTAGGACCCCCCCTTCCCATGCCTCACGCTCTCTGTCTCCTGGCTTATTCTGCTTCATAATACCAAAGAGGACCAGATCCGTCACAACCCCCCGCGGCTGTGCAGGGTTGACCGTCCCCAGCAGCAGGACGCCAGCTCCAGGGTGGGTAGGCATGCTTCACTTGCTGTGTCGCCTGGACCTGGAGCATTGCCCAGACAAGTAGGTGCTCAGTGAAGAGCAAGGACCATGTGAAAGGGTAACAGCATGGGGCCTCTCCAAGCGTCCTCCGACTCCCTCTCCCCACTCGCCAGCCTCCTGCCTCCACACACCCTCTGTACCTTGTCTTAGAGACCCTGATAACGCGCCCGGCTCCCTACCCCTTCGGGCCTGGCCCTCGGCTGCCTGGCCTCTCCTTTCTGCATGTTTCCTTTCAAACTCCCCAGAGGGACATCGGGCTCCCAGAGATGCTGGTCCCAGGCTCGTGGGAGTTAGCTGTCAGTGCATCGGGTGGCAGGGAGGGTGACCGGGTGGCTCAGGACAGCAGCCCCAGCAGGGAGAAGACCGCCACCACGTCGTGGGACCGCGCCATCCGGGGGACCCGGGTTCAGCGCGCTGCCGTCTCCTTCCCGCTGGGGCTGCGCTCCCGGAGCCCGCGCCGTCTCTGCGCCTGTACCCGGAGCGCGGCGCCCAGAGCTGGAGGCACGTGGCTGGGATCGCAGGTCTGAATTTTGGACGCTGCCCAGTCCTCACGCGCTCACTGTCGAACGTGGGGAACAGACCTCTACAGTGAAGTGTGACAGGGGACGCGGGGAGGCAGGAGAGGGCGGGGCTGGGCGGGGCCTCGAGAGTGGGGGGCTTTCTGGAGGTGAGGCTAGAGGTTAGGAGGCTTTTAAAGTTACTCCTCCCCAGTTTTCTGCATTTTTTAAGAAATCATTTCAAACTTAGAGAAAAGTTGCAAAAATAGTACAAATAATTTCCAGCATCCTTTACTCAGTTTCCTTAAAAATGTTAGTATTTTCCCACATCTATCATCTATCATCTGTCTATCATCTATCATCTATATGTCTATCATCTATCTACCTATCTATCTATCATTTGTCTATCTATCTATCATCTATGTATCTGTCTATCTATCATCTGTCTGTCTATCTGCCTACCTATCTCTATCTTCATCATCTATCTGCCTCTATCTACCTGTCTGTCATACATTTTTTCTAAAATGTTTCAGAGTGAGTTGCTGCTCTGATGTCCTTCTGCCTCTAAACACGTGAGCATCTCCTAAAAGTGAGGGCCTTCTTTGACACACACGGTACAGTGATGGACATTGTGCAGGCGCAGGGAGCAGGGCGGGCGGCATCCTGGCCCGTGGAGCAGGCTGGGGGCCACGCTGCAGACCGACCCTGACCCAGAGCATGGGGAGCCCTGCGGGTTCGCAGGCCGGCCAGTGTGGGCTCCAGCGTTCACTTTAGCCGTCTCTCTCCGGTCCCGCAGGAGGCCGAGCCTGGGCTGGTGCTCCCAGTCAGCCGAGGGCCCTGGGCCCACAGGGGAAGAGTCAAGCCGCCCTGCTCAGGAAAAAGTTCAGTAAGAACAGAACGTACTCACGGAGCCCAGAGAACAGGGCGTGGAAGGGCAGGGAAGGGATGGAGAAAAGTGAGTGAGGGTGAGTGTCTGGCAAGAGCCAGGCCTGCTTTGTCACCTGGGACAACGTTTCCTGGTGAGTCACCACTCTTCCCAGCAGGCCTGCTCCTTCCCTATCCACCTCCCTGCCGCTGCCACCTTTCCTGCTCCAGCAGAAGGAGAGTCCCCCCTCAGCCTGCTGTACCCCATCCCCCTGCTGAGCACATGGACTTGGAGTTATTCAGAACTGGGTTCAAATCCCACTGTGGCTGCTGTGTGAACTTGGGCAAGTTGCCTGACCTCTCTGGGCCCCAGTTACACTTCTCTATAGCAGGGATGGCAGTCCACACCTTGTTGGCTGTGGTGGGAGATCACTAAGATGGTAGGTGTTTTGTACGAAGCTGGCTCCCATGAGGCCTGGCCCGGTCCCTTGTGGCCATGCAAAGGCTCTTCGGGGGGAAGGCCCCACCGTTCTGGGTGAATTTCTTCCTCATCTGTAAGGTGGGCCCTTGCGTGCCAGTGAGCGCCCGAGAGCAGGTAGGGTCTGCCTCCCCTGGGCGCAGGGTAAGTGGCACACAGTAGGGGTTCATTAGAGGTTTGTGGAAGCCACGAGCGGGATGAACCGGAAGACTGAGCCTGGCACGCGGCAGGTCCCTGGGCGGTAGCTGTCGCCTTATGTGAGGCCTCCAGCTGTTCGCGGTCGTGACCCATGGCGTGTGCTCGGAGCAGGTAACCCGCTGGAACCCCCGGCCGATCACGGCAGCCAGGCCTCAGCCGCCTCCCTCCGGCATGGTGCTCCCGAGGCTGAGCGGTGGAGGGGCGGCGCTGCGGCCGGGGTCCTGGGGGCTCCGGCAGCGCGCCGCCCGGGCAGAATGCAGGGTGCCGGCGGGAGTCCTGCGAGGGCCTGTCCTCGGCCCCAGGGGAGCGTGCCCCCTGGCCGCCTTCCTGCGGCCGGCGCACGGCCCACCTCTCTTGGCTGCTCCGGGAGGTTTGAAGGTGTTGCAAATTGCTCTGGGACGTTCTGGAGCCAAACCATGTCCCTGGCCCGCGGCCCGCCCCCGGGGGCCTGGCAGCAGCCGCACTGTCCCTGGAAGACACGCTGCCTTTGAGGGTTTGGAGTCTGAGGGCTTGGTCGGGAGGGCGTCTCCACCCGGCGGGCCGCAGGGCAGGCGCCTGTCTGAGCGTCGAGCAGAGTCGAAGTGCTCGGAGGCCACACTGGGGCCGCTGCCTCCCAGGCCCCAGCGCCCCGGTGCCTCCCAGGGAGCTGTGTTGGGTCAGGAGCGGCTGCTCCGGGGCTGCACAGCCTGGGGGCCGCTCACGGGCTCCCTCCCCTCCGACGACTGAGCTGGCCTCTCTGCTCTCGGTCCCTCCTCTGCGCTGCCGGGTGGCGATGGCCCTCGCCCAGCGGTGCTGTGACGGTGCAGTGAGCCCATCCGGTGAGCTGCTCGGAGCAGCCCGAACGTGTCGTGAGTGCTATACAAACAGATGCCACTGAGAAGGATGTCACACGCCCCAGGCCTTCCCAGGGTGGAGTGGGGCCAGCCACCCCTCGCCTGACCCCTGGCCCTCTGTGAGCTGGCCCGCCTGCCATCCATCCTGCCCTCTGCCCTCTTCCCTCTGTCCCCTGCAGCCTCCCAGCCGCCCGGCCTCCCCAGGCTCTCCTGCCTTAGGAGCCTCTGCAAGGCGCCTCGGCTGCCTGGGACAGCTTCCCCACAGTGGGCCCACTGCCCCTTCCCTCAGCACCCAGCTCAGGCGTCCGTCCTCCAGGAAGCCATGACACCGTGACAGGCCAGCCTCACAACGCCAGCAGAGGGTTTGAAGAAACGGAGCCTCGGACCGGGGCCACTGGCTCAGGTGAGGCTGCAGGAGTGGAGCCAGGGCTCGGCCTCAGGCCGAGTCAGTGTCCAGGGAAGGTTGGGAAATGCTGCACATGGTCTCTTCCTCTCAGAGTGACTTCATACTACAGCCCACTGAAGGCTCTGAGAAGGCCTGAAGTGAAGAGACTCTTTTATCTTGTCTTATCCAACATTTCCCAAATTTATTCCGCCCCGCCCAACTTGGCAACTCACAGACACCATGTACCGTGGAAAACACTCTGGGAATTGCTTCTCTGAGAATCTGAGGCAGAGGCCATCCCTTCAGGGAAGTCGGACATCTGCTTGGGGAGAGGGGATCCACTCGGCACAGAGGCGGGAGAGCGGCTGCTCTGCGGGGCCTGCACTGCCCCTTAGGCTGGGGACGTCTCTGTGGGCTGAGGGCGCACTGGGAGCTTCTGTGGGATGGATGAGGGTGGAGTGACAAACAGCTACGGGGGGACTTGGGGCAGGTTTGACAAAGCCCTCCCAGCTCTTCTGGGGTCCGGTTCCCCATGCTGACTCTGGCCTCTACCCTCCCGGCTGCCTGGCCGCATCATTGGGCTCCCTCGAACCCTTGTCCACGCACGCTGTGCTCTGGGCTCACACGGGTGCACGTGGGTTCTCCTCCCAGTGAGAGGAGGATGAGGAAGGAAAGACGGGAGGGTGCCCGCCGGGTCCTGGGTTGTCAGCAGGGGCAGCTGCGGGTGTCCAGCCTGAGGGACGGCTGGCCCTGCATGGGGCATGTGAGGTGGGGCCTCCCGGGCTGGAGGGAGAAGGGAAAGTGCTGCAGACTCAGGCGGACTTTCTGACATCACCTCGAGGTGGGGACGCAGCTGTAAGGGGACAGGCACCAGGGAGCTGGCCAGGGGGCGTGTTTGCCCAGCTTGCTCTTGTCTTGGGAAAAGTCGAAGGAAACATCAGCTGATCAGTGCAGGTGACACGTGGGGAAGGAACAGAGCCTGCTGTGGGCCTTGAGTTCCACCACAGCTCAGTCGGCTCCGGGAAGCCTGTGAGATGAGACAGGGCGATGGGGGGGTGGCCCTGGCTGTCTGTGAAGGGGCGGAGCTGTGGGGGTCGTGAGAGGGAGTGGAGCCATCCCAGAAGGCTTCATGGAGGAGGTGGGCCTGAGTGAGTGGAGAAGGGTGGGCAGAGCGAGAACAGGGCCACCGCAGCCCGAGAGACCAAACACTGGCCTGAGGAGCACAGCATCCACACCTGGGGAGCCTCGGAACCAGCTCCGGGAGAGTGGAGACTGTGACCTGCTGAGCATGTGTCCCCGAGCTGAGTGGGGCGACAGCACTGATCGGAGAGGAGAGCACAGTCCCCTGAAGGGGACACGCAGCTCCCAGACCCGCTGGGCTCTGCTGCACCCTGACCACGAGTTCTAACTCATCCACGACAGACAGACACTCCTGGGTGTCTGCCCAGCTGCCATCCAGTGCCACTTCTCGCCTTCCTCCTCTACACAGGCCAGAAAATGAAACCACTCAATTGTTCTGTCTCCCTCGCTGCTAGGAGCGTACACATGACAGGGTCTGGACACCAGCACATAGGCAAAAGTCCCTAGGGAAGGGCAAATTTTTGCCATCAAGTTTTTTGGCCCCATTGCCCATCCCTTTTCTTTCTGACTGGAATGTCACCGTGAGGCTTGGAGGTGCAGCAGCCATCTTGTCACCATGAGTCAATAAGCATAAAGCAAAGGCTTTCAAAGTATTTGAAACCAGGTGTATTCCTATCAGCTACAACATTTAAAGAAGAAATGTTTTTGTCATAGCCACTCAGAAAGGCAGGGTCACAAAGGCAAACAGTGGCAGTGCCCATGCCAGCAATGCCCATGAGAGGGAGGCCTCTCAGTCAATGCGCTTTCTGTATTCTGGGCCCCTTGGCAGCACTGCTCGGTTTATCCAGCCCTCTTTGATTCGTGCTCTCTGAGCAACCCCTGGCTGCTGGTTTTCTGAATGGCTGTTGGTTTTCTGGCAAAGGTCTGCCTTGGGGGAGAAGGTGCCGATCACAGGCCGAGAGTGGTTCTCATGGTGTCCCAGAACTGCTCAGTACAGACACATGCATCAGCCTGAAGGTTCACACAGGTGAGTCCACCCCGAGAGACGCAGCTGCAAGCACACGTCCCCTAACTCAGATTTCCAGACCTTTGGCAGTGGGACACTCACTCTGTGAGCTTGGGAGCTGCAGAAGATGTGCAATCAATGTCTCTTGAATGAGGAAATGAGCCTCACCTTCCGCTGGAGCTGGGTTCCCAAGGGCCAGAGCCACACGAGCTTCGTCCCTGAGTGGCCAGCCCCAGGCCTGGCACATGCAGGAGGCTCTCGAGCGTGTGATGATGACCAATGGCTGCGGAGGGTGACCGTGAGACTCATGGGGTGGGGTGGGGTGGAGGTGCCCAGAGGACAGAAGTCCAGCTGTTCCTCTCCACTGCCCCAGATGCCGTAACTGGCCCCAGGTGCTGGGGGAGCTCAGCCCATTTCTGGGGGCACAGAAGGAGCACGGCTGTGCCCGAGTCTCTGGCCGGGGCCTGGGCGGGGCTCAGGGCCGCAGCTGGGTTTTCCACAGGGGAGCCTCTCTTTGAATCCGCTCGGCCTTCACCAGAGCCTTTCAGAGGGTTTCTGAGTTTGATCTGGTTCCTTGTTGTGCAGGGGTTTCTCGAGCCCTCCATCGGGTCAGGATTGAGGTCTGGGTTCAGGTGTGACCCCATTAGGGTTTGGGTCCAGCTTAACGGGAGGACCAGATTCAGCCTCCCTGATAGGGTGAAGGTTTAGATTCGGATTCACATCAGAGCCACGGCCAGAGGGTCAGCCATAAAGTCTGGGGTCATGTTTTCGTCGTCTCATGTGGATGTGGAGGTTGGAGTCAGAGTTTTACAGGGTAGAGCACTGTGGGGGGCCCTCTCTGACCTGCCCCCTCTCCCTGTGGCCCGCGCTGCACCTCCCCAGGAGGGGCTGGCGGGCTCTGAGTTACTCCCTGTGTGTCCAGTCTATCTGGTGGCTGCCCCAGCTCCCTGTGGGCGGGGCCCTGGCCCTCGCCTTACCCCGCTCTCTTTGTCCTTCGGGCACCCAGGAGGCTGCAGTCAATGCTGACTGATAAATAAAGGGAGCGAAATCAACGTCTCAAGGGCAAAACTCTCCCTCTGGCGGGAACTTTCGTTCAGTTTAATCTAATTATTTTCAACTTTTTTTATTGATTGTGGAGGACATCAGGAAATTTTGGATCTTTTTTGCTGCTTATTGGTATTTATCCTTCAGCCATCCATCCATCCATTTATCTGTCCATCCCATAAACATTTTTTTCTTTATGCAAGAATTTATTAACCTTATTTACAGAAATCAAGTTCTTTTCTTTTCTTTTCTTTTTGCTGAGGAAGATTTGCCCTGAGCTAACATCTGTTGCCAATCTTCCTCTTTTTTAATTTCTTGCTTGAGGAAGATTTGCCCTGAGCAAATCTTGCAAACCTGGGCTGCCGAAGCAGAGCGCACCAAACTTAACCACTAGGCTATGGGGCTAGCCCCCCTCAGGTAAGTTCTTAAACGTTCAAATGACCCCATATTTAAGATCTCTCGTTTTAGAAATGTCTCATTGGCCACATCCTTCTCTCCATCGATGTTTTTTATATACTTACTCCAATTAAACCTACCCTTCTTCTTTATCAGCAGCTGAGAGAGATTTTTTTCATCTAAAAATATTCCTATACTAAACTTCCTTTTTTCTTTGTAGCCACAATTCCTCCCCTCACTTGAACCTTATTCTTAAAAGATCAGTTCAACCGTCCTTTACAGAGATATTACCATAAGCGCTAACCAATCATTTCCTATGTTCCTCTTGTACACTCGACCAATTGTTGTCCTCATCTCTGCTTTTCTACTCTTAAATGGAAACTATGTTTCTCTGCCTTCCAGTGGCTTAACCATCTACGTCATTGATCACAACTTCTCCTACCCATTTGTGACATAATTTCACATAGATCTTAAAATAATTCTCAGGGGCTGGCCCCATGGCATAGTGGTTAAGTTCAGCGTGCTCCACTTTGGCAGCCCGAGTTCATGGGTTTGGATCCAGGGCCGGACCTGCACCACTCCTCAGCCATGCTGTGGCAGAGACCCACATAGAGAATAGAGGAAGATTGGCACAAATGTTAGCTCAGGGCCAATCTTCCTCTGGAAAAAAAAAATTCTTTCTCTCTCTGTAGGTTACCTAACAATGTATCCAACAGGATCATAGTGCTGTGATTGAAAGAAAACTTTACTAACATGACTTTAAACTGCATGATGCTTACACAGCAGAAACAGAACGGGTAATCGATGGAAGGCTGTTACCGATGTTTGATGTTATCATCAGGCATGAACATTTTTTGAGGTCTACAATGTTCTGGGACTTTGCTGAGCCTACAGGGGATGAGGAGACATTGAGACCATCTTCAAAGGACTCAGCCAAAGGATGGAATAGGACAGAGAGGAGCCTGGCTCCCTGGGGCTCAAAGGAAGACAGCCAGCCCAGCCTGGAGGCATCTAGGAAGGTGTCCTAAGGATGAAACTCAAGTCCTGAAAGATGAGTAGGTGATCATCCGTCAAGAAGACGAGAGCATGCTGATGGGAAGAAAGAGAATGCGCCATGGCCCACAGCGAGAGCATGGTGCAGCCTTTGGGGAAGTCTACAGCGCGGGCACAGAGAGGGCAGGTGCAGGGAGGCTGGGCTGCCAGAAAGGTGAGAGGCCTCGGAGGATTTTATCCTGAAAACCGGGGGGCCACGAAAAGATTGTCAGCAAAGGATCCACTTGATGTGTGTTAGATTCTGGAACCATTATCCTGGAGGCTGGTAGAGTGTGGGCCAGCTTGGGCCTTGCTGTGGAAAGACCAGGGCCAGCAAAAGGAGGGGGCTACTGAGGCTATAAAATAGCACTGACCCAAAGCCAGGGGGGGATGTGTGGTCCTCAGAAGCGATGGGTAGTCAGCAGGGGCCAAGCCGGGAGGGCTAGGAAGCCTTCTGGGGGGCCGCCCGCACAGGCTGAGCAGAACTGTAGCGGACTCGGGACCTGCTGGGTCAATGGCTCTGAGGGTTGCGTTGGGTGACCTGCAGCTTCAGCCAGAGGGCCAGGCAGCCATGTGTGTGCACAACACCTGGCCATGCACGCTCGCCTCCTGTAGGGCAGGCTGGTGGTCCCTGTGCTCCTTCGCTGCCAGCTTCTCCTCCCAGCCCTGCCCTGACCTCCAGAGCAGCTAGAGATGATTGGGGACGCTGTCAGAGGGCCCGTCCGAGCCAAGTCCTCAAGGTCCCTGGAGCCCCAGGATGAGAAGCTGGCTCGGGGTGCAGAGCGGAGGCGCTGGGCGAGCAGCTTTCTCGGGAGCCCGGCACGCCGAGGGCACCACGCATTGAGAAATGCCCCTGCCACACTCCGCCTGCTCGGGTGGGTCAACTGGGGCAGCTGAGGGAAACCCAGGGCAGAGGGCTGGGAGGGCATCAGGGTGACAGAGAAGCAGGAGGCTGAGTTCTGGTGCTGCTCCCCCCTCTGAAAAGAGGGAACATGCTGTACGTGCATGACCTCAACCAGGAAACCTGAAGCTTGTTGATCTTGAGTGCCCGCCGGAATCCTGGCTTGATTCTGGGCTCACTCCCCGGGGCGTGCGTTTCCAGCCTGCAGATGCTGGATCTCGGGGCTCGGTGGGAGGGACACGAGGTTGCAGTGGGATCTGTGGACATGGGTCCCTCTGCCATCAAGGCCAGCCAGGGAGGCAGCACCTCCTGGGGAACAGCCAGAAACTTCCCAGGGCTCTGCTCCCAGCCACCGGCTCTCTCTGCGCTCTGCTCAAGCCTAGGCTTGTCTTTGTGTGTTTGTTTTTAAATTATTGAGCAGCTACTGGATACCAGGTCTTGTGCAGGGTGCATTAGATGCATTGTTTCATTTCACTCTTGGAACAATTCTGCAAGGGTTCAGCCCCATTTAATAGAGGAAGAAACGAAGGGTCAATGAGAGTCAGTTACCCAGTGAGGAGAAGAAGCAGAGATGCAAACCAGGTGTGAGATGATCCAGGTCTTGGCATTTTTTCTTAAGAGAACATCCTTCACAGAACAGAGGCCTGAGAGGCTCTTAAACCCACTGACTTGACCAGGTCACTGGAGCAGAGCCTGCGGCTTCCGGACTCTGTCTGAGACCCTGGTTAGGGAGCGTGAGCCCAGGGAGAGGGGGCGATCGGGGGAGAGAGCAGGGAGCCACAGAGGGCTGATGCTCGGATCCAGTTGGCAGCAGCCTCCTGGGCCCGAGCTCTGAGAAGCTGCACAAGCTCATCCTGGGGGAGAAAGGAAGCTCGATACCCGCTCCTGCCCCCGCTCTCTCAGGTGGCGACCGCGCAGCCCCCAGGCGAGGGGTGCTCGTTCCAGGAGCACAGAGCCTGTCCTTGCGGAGGCACAGAGGTGGCTGGAGCAGGAGGCAGCTGAGGTCCAGAGGGTCTGAGGTGGTGTAAAGAGGCTGATGCATCCAGTCTTGTCATCATACAGCTGGGGACAGAGCCCTGGAGAGGGGATGTGAAAGGTCATGCACTGGTGGCTGAATCAGGACTTGCTTGAGGTCATCTGACTCCTCGACCACTGAGGGGACCATGGTGGTGAGAGGCAGGGAGTGGCCTGGCCCTCTGTGGGGGTGTGTGTGTGTGTGTGTGTGTGTAGAGTTTGTGTGTGTGAGAGAGAGAGACAGAGTATTTGGAGCCACATGTAGGTGGCCAGGAAATGGAGCATAGTCACAACTCTCTCTAGAAAGTTCTCAGGAGTGTATGCTCCAGTATAAAGGAGGATCCTCCCCCCGACCCCAGGGTTGGGAGGTCCCAGCCCTGAGTCCAGACCCCCGTCCCTGTCTTCAGTGGAGTGTCGGGCCAGCCCATCCCAGCCAGTGCAGTGACACTGGTCACTCCCAGGAGGAGAGGGGGCGATGGGACGGCACGTGTTTTGGGCTGTGGCGCTGCTCCTGCTGGGTCCTCAGGAAGCCCAGGGGCCCAGATAGAGCAGGAATGATGAGTAACCGGGCTTTGGCATCCAAGTAAAACCCACCCCAAACCCCAGACCAAACCACCTCCCGAGCCTGCCAGCTGCCGCTGCCAGAGTAATCAGTACCCATTGTTCTCCCAGACAAACGTTCCCTCAGCACTTTCGACCACTGCGTTCCGGGGAACGGCTTTAGGTGTGGGCTTACATCATGTGGACGGACACAGCTTAATGGGATCTGTTCCCCAAACTGCTCCACCCCGCGGCCTGCCACGGCAGGGTCACAGGGGACGAAGGCAGCTGCCGACTGGATCAGGGCGGAGAGCCGGCGCCCAGCCTGGGCAGACTCTGGTCCTTGAAGGTTGGCTGACCTTGGCCTCTGGTTCCTCGACCACGCAAGGGGAAATCACACGTGGCCCGCACTATCTCATAGGGTTGGCGTGCGTGAAGGATACAAAATTCCCGGGAAAAGCCTACAGCTGGAGTGAAGTGTGCCACGTTCCTGCTACTTCTCCAGCTGTGCTGGGGGACATCAGGCTGAGGACCAGCGGTGTGGGCATCCTGCTCCACAGGCTGGGTTCCCATGCCGGCCTCCGGTGCAGGACCTGTCATCTCCCTCAGCGTCCGTTTCCTCATCTGTACGATGGAGCCCGTGAAGCTAGCCTGCACTGTTGGCAGAGCTGGAGAATGTGGACGCCTGACTCCCAGCACAGTGCCGGTGGCCGTGGGAATGGTGACGCCGACGCAGCAACGCGGGCACTGGACACTCTCGGAGGACCACTTGCCAGGCGGCTGAGCGGGTCAGGCCAGGCATCATGGGCAGAACAGGGGCCACATACTCCCTGTGCTTAAAGGTCACGGTCAAGACACACCTCTTCCACGAAGCCCTCCTGAGTTCTCCCAGCCCTCACTGTGGGTCCTCCTTCAGGCTTCTAGCCCCATGTCATCTCTTCCACCCTCTTCAGCTCCGAAGTATTGCAGAGGGTATTTGTTGTTGGGGTGGGGAGGGGACCGCCCAGCATATTTACCCCCCTCCCTATTTGTGAGTAAGGCCCCTTCATGTGAGTATTGGCAGGAGATAAGCCACCTACTGGGGAAGCTGAACGGGCAGATGTTCCCTCACCCAGTACCTGAGCAAAGGGACCCAGGCTTGGCCAAAGGGACCCTCCCATCCAGGACTCAGAATCTCAAGTGGTGACGTCACGCACAGGAAGAGTCGGACTCCCTTCGCCATGGCAGCGTGCGCCAGCGGCAGCAGCAGTCCAGGGCCCAGCCCCCGGGGTGGACTCTGCCCAGAGGACTGGTGGCCTTTCTCGGCTCCGGACCACTTCCTGAGCCTTGTTCCCCACCTTCCTGTTGATTCTGAGTTTCTGGGCAGCCGGAGTTGAGTTTCTGTTGTTTGCCCTCAACACTCACATTTGTCTTTGCTGATACCAACTGGTCCAGGTGAGCAAATAATCTTCCCCAGCTGGCCTACACCCACGGGGGAGAGAAATGCTGCCTTGCACGCTGGCCTGTCTCCCGCCAGATGCCTCGTCATCCCGTGTGGGGGATGCTCTGATTGTCACGCAGACCTGGGACAGGATCCAGCTTCTGCCACTTGCGGAATCTGGGGCTCCGAGGAGTTGTTCAGTCACCACGAGCCTTGGTCTTCTCATCCGTAAACGGCCATAAAGACGCCTACTTCCTAGGGCCCGGGGGTCGGCTTGAGTATCATGACGGAGGCGGAGAATGGGACTTAGGCTGCTCACGAACCAGCTCCTCCAGCTGGGACTGGTCTGGGAATGGGGACAGGAGACGGGACAGGGTGAGGCTCTGGGATGGGGGTGGGAGCCGAACTCTGAGAGCCGTGGTGGGCAGAGGCAGGGCACCTGCTAATTAATTCGGTTTTTCTCTTTGTTAGATTTTCACTTTACCATCTTTGTTACTTAAGCATTATTTCTTGGTTGAAATTCCCAAAGGTTTATATTTCCTTTCCCCCAAATAAAACGTGAGCTTCTTGAGGAATAAGACTGTATTTTTCATCTTTTTATCGCTCACAGCATCCAGTACATAGCAGTTACCTAATAAATATTTGCTAATTAGATTCTACTTCTGCAGGCTTAATAGGCTGCGTGCTTCTTGCACTTTTCAAAAAGGGCCTCTGCAGACGGTATGACCTGTTGGAAGATGCAGACTCTGGAAAAATCCAGTTCCCTTTTGTGTCCCCAGCCTATGCTATGCTAGTGGTTGGAAATAAAACCGAGCCCATGGTCCAGTGGGGAAACAGATGCATATCTCGTCTCATTAGAGAGTCATCTGTGTTAAGATAATAATTTACAAGTGCATATTATTATTATTTTCTCAGCACTTTCTTTATGCCAGGTATTGTACTAAATGTCCTAAATGCATTATCTCATTTAATTATCATCAGACTCTTAGGAGGTAAGTGTTAGTATCAATCTGATTTTATAAAAGTGGAATTTGGGGCTTGGGAACCTGCTCAAGGTCATATAACAAGTGAATAGTAGGGTCAGGATTTAAGCCAGGTGCATCTTATCCCCAAATCCACGGCCTTGACCACTGCTTTGTGCTATGCTGATAGAGACCAACTCTGGATGCTATGGAAACCCAGAGGAGGGATGTGACACCTAAATTGGCCAGAGAAGTCAAGGAAAGCTTTCTGGAAGAGGTGGTACTTGAATTGAAATATTTTTAAAAAAACAACTTTTTGATGGACATTTTCAAACACCCACAAAAGTAAAGAAAATATGAACTAAATCTCTAAGGAATGAGGCAGAGTTGGGGGAGAGACTCCTGGTGGAGCCCGGACTGTCAAGCCCTGTGGATGTGGTACCTTGGGGCACCCACAGGTAGAGGGTCTTGCACAGTGTAAAGTGTGGGCAGGGGCAGCGTGGGGAGAGGAGGGGCTGGAGTGGTGGGCACCTCTCGGGAGCGGAGTTACTTAAGACAGAAGATGACTGTTCCCCATCTTTGGATTGCCACCCCTGGTTTGGGGCACAAAGGAAACATCTGCACATGCAGCTGAAGGAACTCGCCGGCTTTGGGTCCCCAGCAGTGGGTAGATAAATGATTACAGTCAGCTTGGCACAGTTGGGTTCAAGGTTGAGGCCCCGAATCTTTCAGCACTGATGGCTCTAGGCAAGCAGGGGAATCTGAGTCATTCCCGTAAAGTCTTAGTGCGTGACCGAGCCAGGGGACTTCACAGGAGCTGAGGCGGGCAACCGACCTAGGCAGAGCTGGGTGTGGCCCTGGATTTACAGGCCGGGTCCCAGGGCAGTCGTTTCCCTTCCCGACGTGTTTATACAACAGAGATGGTTGTTGCTTGGGTTTAAAAAATGTTTTATGGTTGGTTATAATTTCTGACATTGGAAGTGTCCTTATGTTGTCACGGAGCAGTCAAACTTCCTGAAGAGCAGAGGAGAAAATTCCCTGGGGTATCTATGGCAATGGAACTTGTCATTATGCCAGGACATAGCCAGCATCACCACGGACCGGGCCCACGGACAATTTTGCAGTGTTGAGACTAATTGTTCATGCATTCATTTATTCTACTCGCTCCCTCCTCCTCTAGGACCTATCTTGGTTCTGGTCATTTGCCTGCTCTGACATCCAGGTCTCACAACCTAGATGAGGAGAAAAGATGAATAGCCAAGATGGAAAGTTCCCTGGCGCTCCTTAATTTCCTGTGCCAGCTGGTGTTTCTTAGGCCAGGCTTTCAATATTGGAGAGCAGGGAAATGCAAAAGACAAAGCAGATTGGGACCTCACTAGGCCATGTGGGCAAACCCCTCAGAGTCACCTGTGGACGAGATGGAGGCAGAGCATGTCGGGGGCACGGGCGTTCCCACTTTCTAGCTGTACATCCTTGCAAGTTACTTAATGCCTATGCCCTCCACTTTCCTCAGAGTAGGGATGAAGCTCGTAACTACTCTGTGCTAGGTACCTAGCACCTGCCGGAGCCTGGGCCAAGCACAGCACTTGTGTGATCCGATTTTGTCTCACGACAACCATCTGGGGTTAGTACAGCCAATCCTTTCCTGTTACAGAAGAGGAACCTGGGAGCCTAGAGAGGTTAGTATTTGTCACTGGTCACAGGGCTGGTTAAGGGTCTGACTGGGATTTGAGCCCAGGTCTTCTGATTTCAGAGACTGCTCCTAAACACTGAACTCTACTTCCAAGCATAGGATTATTTTGAGAATGGAATAATCTAATGGAGGTGAAGCACTCGGCGTGGGGCCCGGCACTCAGTGGGTGCTCCATGCGTGTTAGCCATGCTCTTCATTACTTGATAATTGGTTGGAGACGTCACTGAGTTATGGCTTCACTCAGCCCAGGATGACTAACGACTCAGGGACAAATCGAGGCATATCTCTGTAGGCAGGCCATACACACGCTTTGTCCTTGTCCCCTCCCTGCCCATTGTGTTTCATGATGGGGTGAGATAAGTGCCTGCACGCTTGTGAGCTCTGTGTGCATCATGAAGCTGGTTGGCACTAGGAGCATAAAAGGGATGAGAGAATGTAAATTCAATAACGTCTTAACAGGCAGTAATAAAGAACCAAACCTAACAAGATTAAATTTAATAGGCATACATATATGGCTCTGCCCTCCCAGTTGACTTCACTTTAATAAGCGTTTATATAGCATCTACTATATCATATTCTGTATAAAATCCTGAACACACTTAAGAGTTCTGGTGACGTTTGTCTTTCTTCTGGCCTGCTCAGCACATGGACCCCTTCAATTTATGGAGAATTCACCATCTTATGGTTTTGGGTAGGAGGCAACTTCATGCTCAATTGTCTCATCTTTGGCCAGTGGGATATAATTCAGATTGATTCCTGAATTCTTTTGAACGTGACCCTGGTAGTCTTTAAAATTAAAACAGAAATGAAAAAAACTTTAAAAAAGGATTTGAGAGATAGTGATGGATACCGAAGACAGACAAAGAAGATCCAATATATGCATGAGAGTAATCTCTGGGGAAGAAAACCAAAGCAATGGGACAGAGCCATGTTAAAGTCTAGATTCAAGAAAAGTTCCCTGAAATAAAAAGACTTGAAACAAAATATTGAAAGCTGACGCCACATATCTAGGACCATTGACCCAGAAAGCCAACAATGAGATTTAGAGTAAAATTTTAGTTTTTAAGGAAAAAGTTTTGGGTAGCCAGGAAAAAAGATCAAGTCAATCTAAGCCTGCACGTGTGGTATGGTAGTCACTAGACACATGTGGCTACTTCAATTAAAGTTAAGTAAAATTAAAAAAATTCCTCTCACATTCTAAATGCTCAGCAACCACCTGTAGCTGGCGGCTACCATATTGGACAGCACACATTATAGGACATTGACCTCATCACAGAAAGTTCTGTTGGACAGCACGTCTCTAAGGAAAAGAAATCAAGTCAGCATCAGACATTTTGTGAGCAGTATTTCATACCAGAAGACAGAAGATGAACATGTTTAAGATATTGAAGGAAAGAACATGTGACCTAAGGATTTTATTTCTTGTCAAACTGACCTTCAAGTACAAAGACCGTGAACTGTTATGAATTTGTAAGAAGTGAGGGAACATAATTCACATGAACCCTGCCTGAAGAATCCACTAAGAAATAAATGAGTTTTAGACAACCAAAACGACTGGAGATGAATCAGCACAAGGACTAATGATGAGCATTAGATGTGCATTTACCTGTAGATTCGGGACTGACTCGTGGTCTTAAGGGATATGGTACAGCGTGCAGTGACTACACGCCCTAACAAGGTAGATACAACACAACCACCCAAACAAGCCCTTACTCACGCTAGGTATGCCCTAGGTCTGGCGGTGCCAGCCCCACTCGCCAGCTCCTGTAGTTGGGTAGCCCCTGCAATGATATAGGGGCAGAAACGTGAAGCCTTCCCCCGGCAGGAGGGGCAGCTGCAACTGAGTGACACAGCTGAAGCAGAGGGGCAGTGCCTAGTAGCAAGTGTCCGGTGTGACACCGGCAAAGTCAAGGTGGAGACTACAGTGTTGTGCCTGGTGGTAAGAGTCATCCTCATGGACCAATTCTGTGGTGAGACGTAGATCTCCAACCCATCTGGCATGTCTGTAAATTGCACAATATGCCCTTCTCCCTTTTTTATTATTTTTTAAACTTTTTTCTCATGAACATTTTCAAGTACATACAAAAGTAGTGAGAATAGTGTAATGACCTACCACCCAGTTTCAACAATTATCAATATATGGACAGTCTTGATTTATCTTTCCCCACTCTCCACAATCCCCTGGATTATTTGGAAGGAAATCTCAGATTTTGTATCATTTCAACTGTATGACAGTATATATTTCTAAAAGATAAGGATTCCTTTAAAAAAATGACCGCAATATTATTATCCCACCTAAACAAATTAACATTAATTTCTCAGTGTCATCTGATTTCTGGTAAGTGTTCATATTTCCTCTCTTATCTTACAAGTAATTGCTTGAATTGGAATCTAAATAAGGTCTATACATTACGTACAATAGGGTTATCTGTTGGGTCTCCTGGAACGTCTAGTTTATCCTGCTATTTAAAATTTACTTGCAATTTATATGTTGAAGAAACAGGGTTGCCCTGTAGCGTTTTCCTTAGTCCAAATTTCACACCTTTCATCTTCATGTTTAAGCCTACTTTGTGTCTTTCACATAATTGAGGATTTGTCTAATTATTCTTTCAGTTCTATTAGTTTTTCTTCATGCATTTTCTTTCTTTCTTTTTTTTGGTGAGGAAGATTGGCCCTGAGCAAACATCTGTTGCCAATCTTCCTCTTTTTGCTTGAGGAAGATTGTTGCTGAGCTAACATCTGTGCCAACCTTCCTCTCTTTTGTATATGGGATGCTGCCACAGCATGGCTTGATGAGCAGTGTGTAGGTCTGTGATAGGATCTGAACCTGTGAACCCTGGACCGCCAAAGTAGAGCACATGATCTAACCACTATGCCACTGGGCCGGCCCCTGCTTCATGCATTTTCAAGCTCTGTTATTAGATGCATAAACCTTTAGGGTTATAATGTCATCTTGATGTATTAGACCCTTTATCACTAAGAGATGACTTTCTTGGTCCCTGGTAATGTGATTTGCTTTGAAATCTATTTTGTCTGATATTAATATAGCGTTCTAGCCTTCTTTTGATTAGTGTTAGCGTGGTGTATCTCCTTCCATGCTTTCACTTCTAATCTGTGTGTCTTCATATTTAGTGAGTAATCATTATAGACAGAACATAGCTGGGTCTTGCTTTTTCTTGGATGGCAAAATGCACATAACATAAAATTCACCATTTTAACTATTTAAAGTGTACAATTCAGTGACATTTAGTGCATTCACAATGTTGTGCAACCATCACTACTATTTAGTTCAAGCACATTTTCATTACCTCAAAAGGAAACCCTGTACTCATTAAGCAATCACTCCCCATCCCCCTCTCCTCCCTACCCCTGGACCCACTAATCTACTTTCTGTTTCCGTGGATTTTCTGACTCTGAATTTTTCATATAAGTGGAATCACACAACATGCAGCCTTTTGTGTCTGGCTTCTTTCACTTAGTGTAATGTTTTCAAGTTTCACCCATGTTGTAGCATGTATCAATACTTCATTCCTTTCTATGACTGAGTAATATTCCATTGTATATGTACACCATATTTCGTTTATCCATTCATCAGTGGATGAACATTTGAGTTGATTCCACCTTTTGGCCATTGGGAGCAGAGCTGCTCTGAATATCTGTTTACAAATTTTTGTTTGAATACCTGTCTTCATTTCTCCTGGGTATATATCTAAGAGTGGAATTATTGGATCATATTATAATTCCACATTTAACTTATTGAGAAACAGCCTTCTTGTCTTCCAGAGTGGTCGCACCATTTCATCTCCCCACCAGCAATGCTCAAGAGTGCCAATTTCTCCACCAGCATTTGTCCTCACAACACTTATTTTCTGCTTTAAAAAAATTATAATACCCATCTTAGTAGGTGTGAAATGGTATCTCATTATGGTTTTAATTTGAAAAATTGAATGACTAATTACGTTGTGCATCTTTTCATGTGCTTGTTGGCCATTTGTACGTCTTTGGAGAAAAGTCTATTTAGGTCCTTTGCACATTTTAAAATTGTGCTGTCTTTTTGTTTTTGAGTTAGAAGAGTCCTTTATATATTCTAGAATAAATTTAATGAGGGAGGTACAAGGCATGTGCACCAAAACTATAAAATATTACTAAAAATGTTAAAGAAGACCCAAATAAATGGAAAGACACGTTCATAGATTAGAAGACTTCATATTGTTAAGATGGCAATACTATCCAAAGCAATCTATAGATTCAAAACAATCCATATCAAAATCCCAATGGCCTTTTGGGAAGAAATGGAAAAGCTGAGCCTAAGATTCATTTGGAATTACAAGAGATCCCAAACAGCCAAAACAATCTTGAAGAAGAAGAGCAAAGTTGTTGAACATACACTTCCTGCTTTCAAAACTTACTAAAAAGCTATATTAATTGAAACAGTATGGTACTGGAATAAGTTTAGTCATATAGTCAATGGAATAATTCAGAAAGAAGCCCATACATCTATGGCCAGTTGATTAAAAAACTTTTTAAATTATGTGGCAAAACACACATAACATTTATCATTTTAGCCATTTTAAATGTACAATTCAGAGGCATTAAATACACTCACAATGTGTAACCATCACCACTATCATCTAAAACTTTTTCATTGTCCCCAACATGAACACTTATCCATTAAAGAATAACTCCTTATCTTCCCCTTCCTCCAGCACCTAGTAACCTCTATTCTACTTTCTGTCTCTATGAATTGGACTATTCTGAGAACCTCATAAAAAATAGAATCATACAATATTTGGTTCTTCTCTGTCTGGCTTACTTCACTTAGCATAATATTTTCCAGGTCCATCTGTGCTGTAGCATATGTCAAAATTTCACTCCTTTTTATGACTGAATAATGTTCCATTGTGTGCATACACTATATTTTCTTTATCCATTCACATATTGCTGGACCCTGGGTTGTTTCCACCTTTTGGCTATTTTTGAATAGTGCTGCTATGGACATTGGTGTACAGGTATCTGCGTGAGTCCCTGCTTTCAGTTCTTTTGGCTATATACCTAGGAGTGGAATTGCTAGGTCACATGGTAGTTCTATGTTTGACTTTTTGAGGAATTGCCAAACTGTTTTCCACAGCAGCTGCACCATTTTACATTCCCACTAGCAATACATGAGGATTCCAATTTCTTCACATCCATGTATGGCCAGTTGATTTCTGACAAGGGTGCCAAGTCCATTTAATGGGATAAAGAACAGTCTCTTCAACAAATGATGCTGGGACAAATGGACAGCACATGCAAAAGAATGAATAAAACCCTAACCTCAGTCATCTACAAAAATTAACTCAAAATGAGTCAAAGGCCTAAATATAAGAGCTAAAACTATTAAATTCTTGAAAGAAAACATGGTGGTAAATTTCATGACCTTGGATTTGACAATGGATTCTTACATATGACACCAAAAGCACAAAGCAACATGAAAAATAGACAAATTGGACTTCATCAAAATTTTAAAGTTTTGGTACATCAAAGGATACTATCAAGAGAGTGAGAAGTCAACCCACAGAATGGAGAAAATATTTGCAAATCATATATTAGGGTCTTGCTTTTTTATCCAATATGCCAATCTCTGCCTTTTAATAGAAGTGTTTAGGCCGTTTACACTTAATGTAATAATTGATAAGGTTTGGCTAAATCTAATATCTTATTATTTGTTTTCTATTTGTTCTAGGTGTTCTTTTTTCCATTTCTAGTTTTCCTTCCCACCTTTGGATTACTTTTTGTGGTTTCATTTTGCCTCCTTTATTGGATTATTAGCCATACCTTTGCTTTGTGTGTGTGTGGTTTTTTTAGTGGCTTCTTTATGGTTTATAATATACATCTTTAACTTATCAAGTCTCCTTGATAGTTTACTATTTAATGTATAGTACAGAAACCTAAAGTTACTGCACTTCCATTTCTCTTCTCCTGGTCTTTGTGCTATTGTTGTCACACAATTTACTTCTACATGTGTCATGGACCCCAAAATGCATTGGTGTTGTTAATTTTCCTTTGAATAGTCAATTATCTTTTAAAGAGGTTTAAAATATAAGAAAAAAGTCATTTATCCACATATTTGCCATTTCCAGTGCTCTTTGTTCATTTTGGTAGATCCAAATTTCTGCTTGGTATCGTTTTCCTTCTTTCTGAATGACTCCTTTGAACATTTCTTGTGGTGTGTGCTGGTGATGAATTCTCTCAACTTTTGTAAATCTGAAAAGCCTTTATTTACCTTAATTTTTGAAATATTTTTGTGGGTATAGAATTTTTAGTTGTCAGGGTTTTTTTCTTTGATATTTTAAATATTCTGCTCCACTGTCATTTGGCTTGCATGGTTTCAGTGAGAAGTTAGCTGTCATTCTTATCTTTATTCTTCTGCACGTTGTCTTTATCTCTGGCTGCCTTGAAAATTTTCTGTATATTACTTGATTTAAGCAGTTTGATTATGACATGCCTTGTATAGTGTACTTCATGATTCTTGTGCTTGGGGTTCATTAGTTCCTTGGATTCATAAGTTTATAGTTTTTGCCAAAATTGGGAAATGTTGGGCATTATCTCTTCAAATATACGAGTATATTAGGTTGCTTGAAATTTCCCCACAGCTCACTGATGTTGCCTTTTCTTGTTTTTTTTACTTGCTGTCATCCATTTTAGATAGTTTCTATTGCTATACCTTTAAACTCATTAATCTTTTATTCTATAATGTCTAATTTACTATTAATTTTATGCAGTAAATATTTTACTTATAGAAGTTTGATTTGGTCTTTTAGATGTTTTCCAAGTCTTTTCTTAGCATGCTCATACTTTACTTTCTTGAACATATGAAATCTATAAAATAGCTATTTTAATGCCATTGTTTAGTAATTCTATCATCTGTGTCATTTCTGGTTCTGTTCCTACTTTTCTAATGATTGATTTTTCTTCTCATTATGGATTGTGTAATCCCTCTTTCATACCTACCAATTGTGAAGTTTTATCATTGAGTGCTAATTTTTTTTTTTTTTTGTATTCCTCTAAATACCTTTTGAGGTTTGTTCTAGAATGGTTAAATTGCTTGGAAACAGTGCAATCCTTTCAAGGCTTGCTTTTGAGCTTTATCAGACAGTGTTAGAGAGCCTTCAGTCTAGGGCTCATTTGACCCCACTTCTGAGACAATACTCCTCTGTGTATTCTACATGATACCCTGTGTATTATGAGGTTTTTCCACTCTGACTGCTGGGAACACCAACTATCTCCGTCCCTGTGTGAGATCCAAGAATTATCCTACCTGCTCCTTTGGGGTGGTTCCTTCCCAGCTTTCGTAGTTTCCTCATCATGCGCTGGTCAGGACTTTCCTGAAGACGGGAGGAGAACCCTTAGCAGATCTCTGCAGTGCTCTTTCATTGGAATTCTTGCCTTTTCAGTACTCTGCCCTGCTAATTTTAGCGACTTTCACTTGCCTGAACTCTCAATTCTTTTCCTCAGTACATGCAGAAAGCTCACTTTATTGCTTCCATTCTCCTGGGGATCACTGTCCTATATTGTCTGTTGTCCAATGTCTGAAAGCCACAGTTTCATACATTTTATTTCACACTTAGGGTGTTTAAGGTAGAAGGGTAAATTTGTTCCCTGTTACTCCACCATGACTTTCTAGTATTTTTGGAGAGCTTATTCTTTAGATGGCCCCTCAGGAAGGCTAGTGGAATGATGTTCCCTGAGCGATCACGTTCATAACAATTTGTCTATGGTCTTTTTAGTTTGATATAAGATCTGTGGCACACATTTTTGAATATGTTAATCCATTGTCTTCTGGCAGAAAGTTTTGCTATCAAAAACTCTGATGACATGTGGTTATATTTCCCTTTTAAGTAACTTGGTCTTTTGCCAGGATGCCTAACATAATTTTTTCCTAAGGTCCAATAATTTTACTAGAATATACCTCAATATTGGCCACATGGGTTACTTTCCCCAGAACTGTGGTATGCTCTTTCAGTATGTAGTCACAGGGGGCTGGCCCGTGGCTGAGTGGTTAAGTTCACACACTCCACTTTGGCAGCGCAGGGTTTCGCTGGTTCAGATCCTGGGTGTGGACATGGCACCGCTCATCAGGCCATGCTGAGGAGGTGTCCCACATACCACAACCAGAAGCACTCACAACCAGAATATACAGCCATGTGCTGGGGGGCTCTGGGGAGAAGAAGAAGGGAAAAAAAGTATGTAGTCACAAATTCTTTTATTTTAGGAATGTTTTCTTATACATTTTAGTCTAACAAAGACTTTTCCATTGCTTTTACGTGCTTCTTGAAAACTCTCTTTTACGTATATTGACTCTTCTTTGCCTAGCTTTTATATCTATTAGTTTTCTTTGAATCCTTTTTATCTCTTTTTAAATATTTTTAAAACATGTCTTCCTTTCCACTATCTTAAGACACTGTTGCATTTGTTCTTTCTTGTATTTCTCCTTTTAGTCTTAATTTTTAAAATAATCTTTTTCTATTTTCAATTATATCTTGAGTTCTTTCACTTTTCTTTTCAAATCTTCCTATTCTCTAATCACTTCACTTACAAGATTTTCTAATTTTAATTTATAATTTTCATCATTTTCCTAATACATTTTAGCTTGTGTTTAATATTGGATTATAATTCCTCTCTTTCGTGCATGTCTTTCTGGTGTGTTTCATTGTCTGTGGGGATATCTGATCTCAGATTCTCATATATACTATTAGCTATAATGTTATATATTCTTATAACACTCCTTATTCTCGTTTCCTCAGCATAGGCTTCCTAGGGGATTTGGCTGATTCTTTTCTGTTGCTCACGTTTTAAATGCAGTGCACTTTTCTGGTTTTTAGCATGGAAATGTGTGCTGGAATAGCTTTTTCGGCTTCATCCCTGTAGAGCTCCCTCTTACATTGTTTTCACAGAGTCATGACAAACACGGCCCTGTCCTCTCTGAGCTCTGCCTGCTCTGTTGCCCTCCTCTGCTTCTATCTGGACCTTCTTTTTCCTTTGCTTCTGCTGTCCCTGTCCTGCTCAATCTGGATTCGACGCCTATCTGTTTCTTCTCAGTGTGAATCTTAGTTTTGGAAAAGAGCTTTGATTTGTTAAGTTTCGTGAGTGTGTAGGACCCACACTGCTCTAGCACCATTGGCTCTATCATCGCATGGTCCCATTGCATTCACTCATGTATTGTATCCTTTAGAACTTGTGAGTGCTCTTGTCAGTTGACCCACAGTGCTTTCCAGTTAGGTTATACTAGGCATTTGGGTTTATTCTGTCTCATGGCCATCGGAAGCCTGGTTGCCTCCCTATGCTTCCTCCTGCATCGATGTGGATACCACGTAGTTCTCGTAGTTACCAGGGGGTTGCTGCCACCCACTCATACGAGGAGATTGTTGGGGAGACCTCACCATCTAGTTCTGTTATAGATGTCATCCATGGGTCTTTAGATTTGCTATCTTAGTTGCTCTGTTTAGATGGGACAATTTGGGAAGATTCAAAAATGCCACCACCATCTTCCAAGGATTCCAGTGTGCATTTACTGTTTTTTTCGTTTGCATAATTCCGCTAGAGATATTTTCTATTGCTCACAAGCGAGAACCTGAACTGATACAGAAGTTTTAATGACTGAAAGTGCAAAAGGAGGGGAGTGCGGCTCCCGAACGAAGTGGTCACAGGACTGTGGTTTCAGTCCCCATCAAAGACAGCACGGCATTTTGCTCTGAAGAGGTGAGGCCTGCCCCTCTGCTCTGGTCGACACTGGGAGCGCCAGTGCGTTCTCTCTGGGCGCCACGGGTCTCAGAGACACTCATCTGTGCGGCATGTTTAGGAAGGAGAGGCAGTTTGAAATCATGCTGTCCAAGGAGTGGTCAAGGAACTGCCAGGAACATTTAACTGGGAGAAGAGAAGATTCAGGGGCCATATGAGCACCACCTTCAGATACTTCTTGATCATGAGATAGAGGAAACAGATTTATCTCTGTGACCCCCCAAAAATAGAGCTTCAGTCAAGGGGTGGACATTACAGGGAGATAAATATTCAGTTCAAGTTAAAGAAGAATGTTTTTCTAGCCAGAGGCCACACACACACTTGATGGGCACGTGGTGAGGATGATGTACCAGCTACTGAGTTTATACTAAGCCACCCCTGAACGCCTCCACAACGCTAAGATGAACTTGGGGCTCTTTACAACTCTGGATGTCTGTAACACTAATTAAGCTTGAAATGTGTGCCTCTCATTGAAAGAGGGGTAGTTGAGGCTTCAGGTTGGCTGTGGGATTATAGAAAACTAAGTCACAGACGTTATTGTCAAGTAGGTCATGATTTAGCTGATAAGATTTGACTGATATATCCATGGAATGATAAACAAGTAAAAGAGTTACCAGCTATAATTTTCCGAGTGCTGCCATATGCCGGGCACCGGCTACGAACATTACCCCATATAATCCTTACAGCAGCCCTGTAGGACGAGAGCGGTTACTATCATTTCCACTTGATAGGCGGGGCTTCAGGAGGTGGGAAAGTCACACAAGGCTATTCAGCTGGCAAGCGGCAGCGCTGGGGTTCAAGCACAGCCCGATTTGTCTCCAAACCTGTGCTCTTAAACACTTCAGTAGGAAAAAAGTGTAAGATTTTTTAAAACAAGCTGGCACAGCATGACTCTAAGAGTGTTCCAGAAGGAAGGAAAGGACTAACATGAATCGAAGACTTCTTTTCATCCAGGCACCGTGGGAAAGCCATTTCATCTTATCCTCAAAAAAAAATAAGAAGCACGTTTCATTAGCCTAAAGTATCAGCCAGGATCTTGTCAGGAGACGGAGACCATGTCCCATAGTTTCACAAAGAGAAATTAATACAAAAGGGGTTAACCGGGTCTGAAGTTGTTCACCGGGTAACTGAAAGGGCAAGAAGGAAAGTCAGCTATTGTTGAGGTAACGACTGCTGGAAGCAGCTGCCCGCCTCTGGCTGGGGGAAGGAGGGAGGAGACTAGAACAGCTATGGTTTAAGCGTCTGGGGGAGAGGCCTGAAGCTCAGGCCTGCCGGCTGTAGCAGGAGACACGGCTAGTCTGGTGCTGGTGTCTCCGATGCTGCCCAAGAGGCTGGTTCTGGGAAGGCTGGAAAACTGCAGCCTGAGCTCCGCCGCTGCTGAGGGAAGGAGCTGCCTGCCAGCTGGAGCAGCGTGGCCGAGTAAGCTCACGGGAGCGGAAAGCAGACGGAGAAGCAAGGCCTGACTTTCTCCCCAGCACTGCAGCCTCCTTCTACTGTCCCCTGATGGCTGAACCTGATATAGAGCCAGCTGGCAGTGCAGAAATGTGGTTGTGGAGTCCCAGCCCCACATCACAAGGCAGAGGAGAGGAGGGTGGCGTTTTGGCAGTGAGGATGTGGCGTCCCAGCTGAAGACTCAAGCCTCAAGTCCCAGGGCTGGTAAACCACGCACGCTCCACTCCACCACCCAGCCTGCTACGTGTGCTGGCTGCTGTCGTGACCACTTTGCTCATTTCCCAGGCGGCATTGAGGCTGACCTAGTCTTCTGTCACTTCCCTGCCTTTGGCAGGGGCTCTTGCCTCAACGGGCAGTACCGCCTGACATGGGGACTTGGGGCTCGGGCACGCTCCCAGGAGCCCGGAGCGCTCTCACTGTGCTCCCCCACCCCTGGAATCTCTCCTGACACATCCCCTGGCTTGGCCTCGGCCCCCTGTTCTGGCAGGCCCAACCTGGCAGTGGGAACTGCCAAGCATCTGCTCAGCTTGCCTTGATGCTGGGAACAAAGAGATCAGCTTAGCCTAAGCTGTCACCTGCCTCTCAGCGGCCTTGGGCTCCATGGCCAGGGCAAGCCCCTGGGGCAGCTTCCCAGAAAACAGATCTGGAGAGGAGTTCAGACATGCCCGGCCCCTGTTCCTAGAGAATGGATACTTGTCTCAAGGGACAAAGAGACCTGCTCTGGGGTGGTGGGCTTGGGGGAGTGGGGAGCCCATGCAGCTCGTGCAGCCACCCCCCACAAACATACCATGGGCCAGACGCAGTGCCGGCTCTGGAAATACAATGGCTGTGAAGGGAGCAACTTCTCTGCACTGTGGAGGTTACGGTCAAGTACTGACCACAGCTGGGTAAGGAAGTGAGATAGTCGTGAATTTCATATTCTCAATCCCAGGCGTGCAAACAAACGTAACTTCAGTTTTCTATAATTCACATTAATCTCTATCTTGAGCCTTCATTTCATCGGGATAGAAGATCCTTACCAGATCTGTTAGTTTAGGGTCTCCTCTCCTTTCCTTTCTAGGGTCACGTCCAGGCTCTGGGACGTAGCTCCAGGGACAACCTGTGCTGCGGGCCCCCGGGTTCAGCCCACGGCCCGGCAGGCCTGACCTCTCTCTTGGGGCCATGTTCAGAGTCCCCTCCTCGGGCGCCGTCCTCCTCGAGCTCTGTCCAGGAAGCAGCCCCAGGCTCTCTCTGAAACTGCCCTGGACCCACTCTTCACTGGGCCTTGGTGAGCCTCCCGGAGTACAGCGCCCCCACATCAGATGAATCCCTGCCTCTAACCTGTGTCAGAGCGTGAAGGGAGGAAGAGTGCCCATGGAGGAGAGGGGGGAGCTTGTTTCAGATAGGGAGGAACCAGGAAGTTCTCTCTGAGGAGGTGACATTTGAGCTGAGGCCTAAAGAGGCTGAGGAAAGGGCTGGAAGGATCAAGAGGGCGGAGGCATGAGAGCCTGTGAAGGCTCTGAGGTGGAAGGGGCGCCATGTCAGAAGAGCCTGTGGCAGCTGGTGTGAAGGGAGCCGGGCCAGCTCCCCTCTAGCATGGCTGGTGGGGTCCATGCGGCCAGTGTCTCTCCAGGCATCTCGGTCCCCAGAGAGGGGCCCTGGTCCCCAGGCAGCAGGGGCGTGCTCTGCGGCCATCCTGTGGCTGCTCACACCGTGGAACTGCTAGGAGCTTAGAGGGCCGTTCACAGATTGTGCACAGCTTCAAGCCGCCTGCTGGCACTGGTCTTCCCAGACCTTGGGGTGGGGTCTCCTCCACTGTGAGACCCTCCTGACCACCCCAGGGGACAAATGTCCCAGAGTCCCACCCCCCCTACCTCCCTGTGAGGCCGGCTCAGCTTGTCTTCTGCCCCTTACCCCCTCTCACCTTGAGTTTTCCCCTCCCTGACCCCATCCCATGTCCCCCATCTCCCCCTCCACTTTCATCACTCTTAGGGTGATGAAACAATTAAAAACAATAAAAACTTTCACACTAAAGCATGAGGGACTTGATTTGTTAGCCCTCCAAGGACTAGTCACATTTTTAAAAGATTGTTCACATGAAAAGAATGGTGGAATCTGGGGCATTAGATGAGGCAGAAACTCTCCTGAGCCCTTTACTTTGTATTGCCCGGGACTGCCTCCGCTGTACACATGTGCACACACGCGCACACACACACACGCACACCTGTCGTCCTCATTTCCCACTCTGCAGTTGCCTCTGTCTCCCCACCCCCCCACTGGAGGCCCCCTCCCCACCGCCAGGAATGTGGCTGAGCGGATGGGGTCCACCAGGACACGTGCCCGGTGCGTTCTGCAAAGAAAGACACAGGGAACGAACATCGGACAACAGGCAGCCACATCGCGGACACGGGGCGGGCCTTCAACATGCTTTTCTTTAATCTTTACCAAGACCCACTGAAGTGGGTACATTATCATCCCCATTTTACAGATGAGGAAACTACGTTCAGAGAGGTTAAGGGATCCACCCACCTCAGCACACCGAGGGTTCTGTCAGACTCCAAACCCCCTCCCCACTGCCACAGCCTGCTGCCTGGCTGTGAGTCCCAGGGCCCCAGAGGGTCCAGATCTGGGAAGGGTGTGACTCCATGCAGGGCCCCAGGTTGTTCTGGGACAGTCTAAGAAAGGTTTTCAGGGCCTGGGCTTAGTTCACCCGTGGTCCTTCACCTCCCGGAAGCAGGGGTCAGGAAGTTCTGCCGGGAAGAGTCTGAGTGTCAAGTGTGACGTGATCTGACAGCTCCCCCGGTGTTCAATGACAGCCCGGTGGAACCAAGCAAGCTGGGGAACAAGCCCTCAGCCAAGGGACTCGAACAGTCGGAAAATGGAAAGGACTCAAGTCTGTGGTTCTCCTGATGCATGAACAGGCAGGGCTGGGGGAGCAGCTGAGCAACCAGATGTTGGGGTCTAGGCAGCACCTGGGCAGTCTGCCTGACCCTCAGGGGAGGGATGGCAGCTCCCTCTCCTTCTTAGCGCCCCCGTGCCCTTGGGACTCACCTCTGCCCCCACCACAGAGGGCAAAGCTAGGAGTGGCTAAGCCCTGTCTCAGTTCCAGCAGGCTTATTGCAGACCTGATTAAAGGAAACTGGACTGTGATCCCTTTCAGGTCTGGAGCCTGGAAGATTCCAATCCTATAAAGTAGGGGGAACTCCCATTAAGAACATCAACAAAATGCCAAGAACCGTGAGAGCAACTGGGCTTTTGCTATACAGCAGTCCCCCTCATCCGCGGTTTCAGTTACTCACAGTCAACTGCAGTCCTAATATATTAAAGGGAAATTTCCAGAAGTAAACAAGTCATAAATTCTAAATTGCCCATCATTCTGAGTGGCGTGGTGAAATCTTGCACCGTCCCATCTGGGATGGGACTCATTCCTCCGTCCAGTGTACCCACAGTGTACACACTACCCGCCCATTAGTCACTCGATAGTCATCTAGGTTTTCGGTTCCACTGTCACAGTATCGCAGTGCTTGTATTCAAGTCACCCTTATTTTACGAATAATGGCCCCAAGGCACAAAGGGAGTGATGCTGGCAATTGGCATATGCCAAAGAGAAGTCATTGTTGTTAATCTCTTACTATGCCTAATTTATAAATTAAGCTTTATCATAGGTATGTACTTAAAGGAAAAAACACAGTATATATAGAGTTTGGTACCATCCACAGTTTCAGGCGTCCACTGGGGGTCTTGGAACATATCCCCTCTGGATAAGGGGGTGGGGCTATTGTACATGGTTTGATAGAACATAAAATGGAATAAAAAAGCATGATATGTAGTTTTTAAAAATGAATTTATATCACTTCACCAAAATAGCATTCAACTACTTTGGCTGGAAAGTTGGCGATGAGTAGATGCGTGTGATGCTATTTATTCAGAGTAGAGACAATTCTTGGAGCAAATATGGATTCATGAGCCATTTGCAATTACTCTGAGCTCCCCTTCCTCAAGGAGAGCCTCCCTCAGTACTATGGGGTATCCCCCACCCCACCCTACCCCACCCCAGGTTCATGGCCCACAGGCCAGGAGTCTTAGATTTGAGGGTTCTAGTGACATCCTTCCCTGAGCTCCTGTGTGACCTTAGGCAAGAGACTTGACCCCTGTGTGCTGCAGTTTTCTCATGCTCACCCTATTCACAGGGGCACAGAGAGAGAATGAGATACTGGTCACGAAACACATGGCTGGGAAGACACAAGCCTGTGGCCTCAGATGCTATTCCCCTCTTATTATTCCAGACGGGAACAAATCATTGTCATTTTTTTCCTATCATTATTAAACGAAGGGGTTTCCAATTAAGAGTTGGAAGGGGAGGGAGAAAAGCAAAGTTCACTTCATGGAGGAGAGTTGATGGCCAAGATGTTTCCACCTCAACTTCCCCAGGAGAACTTTATCAGGAAGAAAGTCAGCCATGGACTCACTCACCATCCTGAAACTAGGGACGGTTTGGTTTCCCTTCTACCTTATAAAGGGCTCGATCAGGTCCCATGGACACAGTTAGATTAGGCAGGTAAGTTATCCAGAGCCATGGAAGTTGATAGGCCAGAGGATAAATCAGAAGACTCAGAGGCCAACCTCCGTAGTTTATTTCTCCATTCATTCCATTACTAAGCCACCCACTAAGTCTTTCCTGCTGCTTGTTCTGGGCTGGCTATGTTCTAGGTGTGGAGGCCGCAAGTATTTGAAGACCCGTTCGTTTTGTCATAGAGTTGTCTATCTGGCTGGAGATCAAGACATGCCCACAGCTTATTATAATACAGTGCAATAAGTGCTGGGACCAAGGGAGGCACGGGAACTGTGGCGGCAAAGGGGAGAGGGACTTCACCCCGTGTTAGGTCAGAGAGGGCTTCCTGGTAGAAGTGACAGTGGAGCTCGCTATGAAGAATGAGTGTGGTTTAAGACATGGGGACAGGAAGAGCATGCTGGGTAGGGAGCTGGCAGAAGGGACTAGGGTTTTGCTCAGAAATGGGGCCCTCCTTTGGGATATGGCCTCATCTCACAGGCCCAAGATAGAGTCCCAAGTTCAGAGCAGAAGGAATCCACAGTCCTTGGACTCACAGCAAGTGGGCTATAGCTCCTTGTAATTGACTTCCTCAGAAGTTCAGGAAAGAGGACATCAGTGGGAGCAGAGGGACTTTAAAACATCAACAATTTATGATCCCGGAGGCTCCCACTCCTTCCTGTTTTTTGCTCCTTTTCATTATCTTGTACAGAGTCACCAGCTGGAAGTTTTTCAGATTGAAATTATCATGTCACTCTCCTCTCAAGAAAAAACTTTGTGGTATTTTTGTTTCTGGCCAAGATGAAGAAACAGGAAACAGATTTACCAAATTAACTAAAAAAATTAAGATAATTTTTTGAAACAACAGTTTTGGGGGGTTTTTTAGTGAGGAAGATTGGCCCTGAGCTAACATCTATTGTCAATCTTCCTCTTTTTGCTTGAGGACGATTGGCCCTGAGCTAAATCTGTGCTGATCCTCCTCTATTTTGTAGATGCTGCCACAGTGTGGCTTGATGAGTGCTGTAGGTCCACAACCAGGATCCGAACCTGCAAAGCCCAGGCCGCTGAGGCAGAGTGTGCAAACTTAACTAAGACCCCAGGCGGCCCCGAAACAACAGTTTTGTTGTTTTTAAAGATTGGCCCTCAGCTAACACTGTTGCCGATCTTTTTTTCTGCTTCTTCTCCCCAAAGCCCTCCAGTACATACTTGTATATTCTACTTGTAGGCCCTTCTAGTCCTGCTATTGTGGCTCCACTTCAGCACAGCTTGATGAGCGATGCTAGGTCTGCACCCACGATCCAAACCAATGAATCTGGGACACAGAAGCGGAGCGCATGAACTTAACCACTGAGCCACAGGGCCAGCCCCCGGAAACAACAGTTTTAAAGACAATGAATATCAGGCAATGAAAGTCAGCGATCTCCAATAAATGCAAACAAAATGAGGTAAGCCCTATGACTGCCCCTGCTCATTGCCTTAAGAACGTTTTCAGGCCATGCTGCAGAGCAGGGAACCCAGAGAGATCCTGGGGGGACTGTGAGTCGAGATGGAGCTGAAAGTCCAGGAGATCAAGGCATCCAGAGTTCACAGAGCAGAGTGCCAGAGAGAAGAAAGCTGCACAGAGAGAGAACTCCAGAGACACGCAGAGAGTTTTCCTTGAGTATTCAGCAGAATACTGAATGCTCAGGGAAAGAATTAGAGGTAACAGTGCCCAGCATGACAGGGTCAGCTACAGTGTCTGCTGCCATCAGGCAGACTGTGAAGCTTCACAATTCACAACACGTTGAGTACAATACTCAGAAGGGGCTTATCTCAGTAATGCGGAATAATTAGCCTTAGATTAAACACGGCTGCATCTAAAGATCATAAAAGCATGACCTTAGAGAATCAAAATGCTACCAAGCAAACTACATCTCAGAATAAATCTCAAGAATTTACAGGAAAGTGAAATAAGTCAGAGGGAGAAAGTCAAATACCATATGATCTCACTCATAAGTAGAAGATAAAAACACTGACAAACAAACACATAGCAACAGAGATTGGATTGGTGGTTACCACAGGACAGGGGAGGAAGGAGGGCAAAAGGGGTGATCAGGCACATGTGTGTGGTGATGGATTGTAACTAATCTTTGGGTGTTGAACATGATGTAATCTACACAGAATTTGAAATATATTATGATGTATACCTGAAAGTTATATAATGTTATAATCCAAAGTTACTGCAATAAAATTTTTTTTTAAATATTTACAGGAATACTGAAACATCCAACACCCAAGAAGACAAAATAAGCATTGTCTAGCATGCAATCAAAAGATTACCAGGTATTTAAAGAAGCAGAAAAATACAACTCATAATGAGGAAAAGAATTAATCAACCTAGGACTGACACAGATGTTAGAATCAGCAGACAAGAAAATTAAAGCAGTTATTACAACTGTCTTCAACATGTTCAGAAAGTTATTTAGAGATATGGAAGATATAAAAAGACCCAAACTGAGCTTCTAGAAATGAAACTGTGATGTTTGAGATAAAAAATACAATGGATGGGATTAGCAACAGATTGGACATTGCAGGAAAAAAAGATTAGTACACTTGAAGACATAGCAATAGACACTATACAAAACGAATGCCTGCCAGAGAGAAAAAACTAAAAAACAAAAGCGCATCTATGATCTATAGAGCAACTTTGAGTAGTCTAACTTAAGTGTAATTGAAGTTTGCAAAGAAGAGAAAGAGAATGAAGGAAATATTTGAACAAATAAGGGCCAGAGATTTTTCAAGTTTCAGTAAAACTATAAACTCACTTAAGTTTGATTAAAACCATATAAAAATATCTTTGTAACTATATATGATGATGGATGTTGACTAGACTTAGGGTGGTGATCATTTCACAATATATACAAATATTGAATCATTACATTGTACACCTGAAACTAATATAATGTTCTATGTCAATTACATCTCAATGAAAACAAAACAAAAACTATAAATTCAACAAACAAAGAATCTCAATAAACCCTAAGCACAAGAAACATGAATAAAATCTCACTAAGGCATATCACAATCAAATTGATCAAAACCATCAATAGAGAGAAAAATTGAAAAGCAGCCAGGGAAAGAAGTTGTGCCACATATGATGAAGGATAAGGATTGCGGTATATTTCTCTTCAGAAAAAAGTACAAACAAAAAGACAGTGGAGCAATATATTTAAAATACTGTAAAGAAAATAAAATCAATTTAGAATTCTATGCCCAGCAGAAAAAAATATTTCAAAATTAAGCTGAAATAAAGGATTTTTCAGACATACAAAAGCTGAAACAATTCATTATCAGTAGACCTGCACACAAAACACTGAAGTCCTTCAGGCAGAAGAAAAATGATGCTAGTTGGAAATATGAATCTACACAAAAGATTAAAAGTCATCAGAAATGTTAATTACATGGATAAATATATAAGGCATTTGTCTTATTTTTTTCTTTCTTTTTTTTTGAGGAAGGTTAGCCCTGAGCTAACTGCTGCCAATCCTCCTTGTTTTGCTGAGGAAGGCTGACCCTGAGCTAACATCTGTGCACATCTTCCTCTACTTTATATGTGGGACACCTACCACAGCATGGCGTGCCAAGCGGTGCCATGTCTGCACCGGGGATCTGAACTGGCGAACCGGGGGCCGCCAAAGCGGAACGTGTGCACTTAACCACTGCACCACCAGGCCGGCCCCAGGTGTTTGTCTTATTATATAAATATCTTTAAAAGAAAACTGATCAAAAAATAACAATAAACAAATATTATTAATAAATAAAATAACAACATATTGTGAAGTTTATAAAACATGTATAAGTAAAATATATGACAATAATAGCATAAAGTCTGAGAAGGGAGAAATGGAAGGACACTCCTGTAAGCTTCTTATACTGTCTGTGAAGTCGTGTAACACCACCTGGGGCTAGATTGTTGTAAGTTAAAAATGCTCACTATAAGCCCTGAAGCAACCACTAACATAACAAAACAAAGAGTTAATGCTAATAAGCCAACAAAGAAGATAAAATGAAGTCATAAAAAATATTTGATTAACTTGAAAGAGATCAGAAAAGAGTAAGGAGGAACAAAAGCAGTTGGAAAAAATAGGAAATAAACAATAAGATGTTATATTTAAGTAATAATGTATCAGCAATAACGTTAAATATAAGTGGTTTAAACATCCCAGTTAAAATAGACATCGTCAGATTGTATGAAAAGGGAAGACATAAATACACGCTGCACATAGAAAACGTGCTCTAAGCTTAAAGTCACAGATAGGTTAAAAGTAAAGGGATGGAAACGGTTATACCATGCCAATGTAACCAGGTAGCCAGGAAGATAGGTAGAGAAAAGGATACTGGAGGAGTTGGTTAACAGCTAACAGAGACTATGAGACGTTTTTCAGACAAGGCTCCAGAGAAACAGGAAGGACCCAAGCGCAGAGACTGCTTGCAAGACAGCTACTCCATTCCAGCTAAACTCAGCTCTAACTGCACTAAGGTGAACTGTCCTCACTAACATCTTAAATTCTCCTCCTCTAGGAGGGAAAAAGCAGCCATTTTTAGATCATGTGACGTATGTGGTAGCATGTGCACATGCTACACGTGTGCCTTAAAAGTACATGACTGTTAGACAATGAACCTCAATCTCCCACCTCTCCCTTAACTGAATATTCATGAACTAGACTCTTATCAAACAACAAAAGGACCCCTCAAACCCTTGTTCAGGGAGACGCTGCTTTGGGAGCTACCCCCAGTGTTCTCCATTGCTTATGCAGGTGACAAAGCTTTCTTCACCTACTCTGCCTTGGTTGTGGTTTTTGGCTCCACACTCACCAAGAGACAAACCCATTGTGTTCACTTACACTAACACTAGATTAAAGAAACCCAGAGTGTCTATATTAATACCAGGCAAGATAGATTTCAGAGCAAAGACTATTACCATGGACAAAGAGTATCATTTCATAGTGATGGAGTCAACTCATGAAGAAGACACGACAGTCCTAAATGTTTATGCATTTAACGGCAGAGCTTCAAAACATAGGAAGCAAAAACTGATAGACTGCATGGAGAAATACACAAAACTAAAATTACAGTCAAAGATTTCAACACTTCTCTCTCAGTAATTTATAGAAAAGTAGACAGAAAAACAGTAAGGTTACAGAAGTCCTGAGAGTAACATTATCAACCAACTTGATCTAATTGACATTTATACAACACTCTACTCAACCACAACAGAATACACACTCCTTTCAATTGCACATGGAGCATTTACCAAGATAGACAACATTTTGGACCATAGATCTAAATAAATTTAAAAGAATTCAAATTACTTGTAGTAGGTAAAATAGCAACTCCCCAAAGTTATCTGCATCCTAATCCTAATCCTAGGGCCTTGTAAATATGTTAGGTTATATGGAAAAGGGGAATTAAGATTGCTAATCAGGGGCTGGCCCCGTGGCTGAGTGGTTGTTTGTGTGCTCTGCTTCGGAGGCCCAGGGTTTTGCTGGTTCAGATCCTGGGAGCGGATACGGCACCACTCATCAGGTCATGTTGAGGCAGCATCCCATATAGCATGACCAGAGGAACTCACAGCTAGAATATACGAGTATGTACTGGGGGCCTTTGGGGAGGAGAAGAAAAAAAAGATTGGCAACAGATATTAGTGCAGGTGCCAATATTCAAAAAATAAAAAATAATAAAAAAATCAAAAGACTGCTAATCAGCTGACCTTGAGATAGGGGTATTATTCCGGCCCAATGTAATCACAGTGTAATTATCCTGGCCTCTTATAAGTGGAAGAGCAAAGGAGAGAAAGAAGCAGAGCTATGGCAGCATAAGGACTCAATCCAACATTTCTGGTTTTGAAGAAGGGGGAAGGAGTCCGTGAGCCAAGACATGTGGGCAGCCTCTGGATGCTAGGAGGGCAGGGAAACAGATTGTCCCCTGGAGGCTCCAGAAGGGACGCAGTCCTGCTAGCACCTTGATCTTATCCGGTGAGACCCGTGTCAGACTCCTGGACCGTAGGACTGTAAGATAGGAAACGTGTGTTGCGGGAAGCTGCTAAGTTTGCGGTCACTTATAGGAGCCATAGAGAGTTAGCACATCATAGAAGTATGTCGGAATTAAATGATAAACCAATAACAGAAAACTCTCAAATGTTTGGAAACTAATAACACAAATTTATGGATCAAAGAAGAAATAAAAAGGAATTTGAGAAAGTATTCTTAACTGAATGAAACTGAAAACACAACATATCAAAATTTGTGGATGCTGTGAAAGCAGTACTGAGAGGGAAATTTACAGTACTAAACAACTATATTAGAAAAGAAAGAAGGCACCAAATCAATGACCTCAGCTTCTGCCTTTAAAAACCAGAAAAAGAAAAACAGATTAAAACCAGAGTAAGAAGAATAAAGTAAATAGTAAAGACCAGAACAGAATTCAACAAGATAAAGAACATAAAAATAAAGAAAATCAATGAAACCAAAGGATAGTTCTTTGAGAAAATCAGTAAAATTGATAAACATCTAGCCAGACTGATCAGGGATAAAAGAAAATGCATATTATCAGCATCGGGATTGAGAGAAGTGAGGCGCCATCACTACAGTTTCTACAAATATTAAAAAGATAAAAAAGAAATACTATGAACAACTTCATGCCAATAAATTCAATTATCTAGATGAACTAGATGACCAAAGTTTACTCGAGAAGAAACAGATAAACAGAATAGCCTCATATATATAAAAGTATTTGAATTTTTGGTTAAAGGTTTTCCCATACAAACACAAAAAAACATTTCAGGCTCAGATGGTTTCACTGATTAATTTTTTCAAATATTTAAGGAAGAAATGATACCAATTCACTTACTATTCCAAAAAAGTGAAGAGAAGCGAATAATACTTCACTTTTCGTTCTACGGGGCCAGCAGTACCCTGATACAAAAAGAGAAAGATGAAAACATTAAATGAAAGAAAGTTACAGACCAATGTCCCTCATAAATACACATGTAAAAACTTTAAATAAAAATTTGGCAAAGTAAATTCAATAACATATAGAACAGATAATACAAGTAAGGTTTATCCCAAGAATGTAAAATTGATTTAACATTCAAAATCAACCAGTGTAATTCACCACGTTAACAAACTTAAAAAGAAAATTTAAAGAGATTCAGTCAAAGTATTTGGAAAGTCTACCATCCATTTCTGATTTAAAAGAAAATTAGCAACTAGGAATAGAAAGACACTTCCTCAACCTGACAAAAGGCATTTGCAAAAATCCTATAGCTACCACCATACCTAACTGTGAAAGACTGAATGCTTTCACCTTAAAATCAGGAACAAGAGAGGGATATCTACTCTCACCACATCTGTTCATCTGGAGAGCCTAACCAGCGCCACAAGGCGTGCGCACGCACACACACACGCACGCACGCACGTCCGTCATCCGTATTGGAAAGGAAGTAAAACGTCTTTATTTCTTTACATTAGACATGACCATCTATGTAGAAAATCTGATGGAACTTATGAAAGTTACTAGAACTAATAAGTCAGTTTGGTAAGGTTGCAGGCTGCAAGATGAATATGTATAAATCGACTACATTTCTATATACCTAGCAAGAAACAATCAGAAACTGAAAGGAAAAGACGTGCAAGACCTGTACGCTGAAAACTACAAAATGCTACTGAGAGAAATTAAGGAAGACCCAAATAAATGAAGTGCTATAACTTGTCCTTGGACTGAAAAACTCAACAATGTTAAGATGTCGGTTCTACCTCAAACTGATCTTAGGATTCAGTGCAATCTCAATCAAAATCCCACCAGGCTTTCTTGTAGAAATTGATAAGTTGATTCTAAAATTCATATAGGAAGGCAAAGGACCCAGACTAGCCAAAATAACTTTGAAAAATAAGAATAAAGAGTACTAACACTACCAGATTTCAAGACTTATTATAAAGCTACAGTAAGCAAGACCAGGGGTCAGCAAATTTTTCTTAAAGGATCTAACAGTAAATATTTTAGGCTTATGGGCCACGTGGTCTCTGTCACCACCACTCAGTGTTGACATTATAGCGTGCAAGCAGACATAGACAATACGTAAATGAGAAAGGGCGTCTCTGCTCCAACAAAGCTTTATTTACACAATAAGCAGTTGGCGAGGGGTTGTCATTTGCAGACTCCTGATCAAAACAATGTAGCATTGCTGTCAGGACAGACAAATAGATAAATGGAACAGAACTGAGAGTATGTAAAGGTACCCACACATATATTAACAACCGATTTTTGACAAATATTCAAAGGCAATTTGGTGCAGAAAGTATAGTTTTTTCATTAAATGGTTCTACCACAATTAGATTTCTATATGTGAAAAAATAAACTTTGACTCAAACTTCACACTATATATGAAAATTAACCCAGGACGAGTTATATTCCTAAGCTGTACTTGAAATGAACTTAAGATGGATTATAGACCCAAATGTAAAATTGTTAAAACTATCAAACTTCTAGAAGAAATCTTAAAAGAACATCTTTGTGACACTGGGTTCGACAAAGATTTCTTTGATGTGAAACCAAAAGTTTGATCCATGAAAAAGCCAAATTAATATATTGGACTTCACTAGAATGAAAAAGTTCTGCTCTTCGTAAGACACTCTCAGAGAATGAAAAGACAAGTCAGGCTGGGAAAAAAATCTTTGCAAAAACATATATTTAATAGAGAGCTTGTATCTAGGATGTAGAAAGAACTATCTATATATTGAGAAATATACAACTATATTGAGAAACTCAATAATAAGAAAACAAACAACCCAGTTAAAAAAGGTAGGCAAAAGATTTGAATAGACTCTTCACCAAAATGGTGAGTGGCAAACACTCACATGAAAAGATGCTCAACATCACCAGCCCTTAGACGGATGCAAGTAAAACCACAGTGAGATTCCGCTACACACCTGTTAGAATGTCCAACTTTAAAAGGACTGGTCACACCGCGTGTTGGTGAGGAGGTGTCGGAACTGCAACTCTTACACACTGCTGGGGGGAATGTTATTGTACGCCCACTATGGAAGAGACTGGCAGTTGCTTAAAAAGCTAAATGTATACCTACTGTGTGATGCAGCCATTCCACTCCTAGGTCTTTACCCAAGGGAAAACAAATATCCATACAAAGATTGGTACACAAATATTCATAGCAACTTTATTTGTAATAGCCCCAAACTGGAAACAACTCATATTTCCACTAAAAGGTGACTAGAGAGAGATCTGGATGGACTGGGCTTGTAAAAGAATCAACATGCCTTTTGCTAGAGATTTACTACATCCATCCTTGGAAGAGGAAAACAAAAAAACAAAAAGAAATTGCTAGTTCAGAGCCCAAATTCTTATTTTATCCATGTGAAACATCCAGGTTGCTACAAGACTCCCACAGTTCCCGGCCACGCTGAGACGGCGGTTCTTTGTGTCGGTCGTTCAACGGTGTTGTGCCAGCCACCAGGAGGGAAGGCCAACCCACAGAGGGCTGTTCACATGGAAGAAGGCAGCCCAAAGGATCCTCACAGCTTCCCGAATCTGCGTCATATCTCAGAAAGCCTTATCAGTTCAGTCATTCTGGTTAGTCTACCAAGATAATGTAATTATGTTTAATTCCATAAGGTACACAACAGCAACCTCCTATTTTGGTGCCACTTTTTCAATAAAGTTTTGATTATGGGCCAAAAAAAAAGAATAGATAAATAAGTGTGGTATGTCCGTATAATGAAGTACTACTCAACAATAAAAAAGAATGAACTATTGATAACACGCTACAAGACAGATGAATCTCAGATTAATTACGTGGAATGAAAGAAGCAAAAATATTTATATGTACTGTATAATTACATCTAGATAAAACTTTCAAGAATACCAACCAAGCTCTGATGACAGATAGCAGACCAGCAGTTGCTGTGGAAGGACAGGGGCAAAAAGGAGGGGCTGCCTAGGGCAGGTGGAAACTTCTGTGACTGATGGTCACATTCATTGACTTGGTTATGACGGTCTCCAAGTATACACGTGTCAAAACTTAACACAATTTTTATTTTAAATATATGCAGTTTATTATATGTTGATTAGACCTCAAAAAGCTGAGAGAAAAATCTTTGCATGATTCGGCTGCACATTCCAGAACTCTCTTGTTTAAAAAACCAAAAAGACCCATTTAAAGCTCAGAATTGAAAAGCAAAAAAGGTTGATCTACAGTCTGGGGCAGAAATTTTGGGGGGTAAATGACACTGCTTGTAGATAACTCACCCGGCGATATCGTTCTCAGTAGCTCAGAGTTTGATCACAACTAGGTTACGAGTGAACAGGAAGCAGCTCAGCGAGGAAAGAAGGGGTTCACTCTAAATCCAGCAACTTGTTCAGCCGACAAATTATTCAAATACATATCAGTTACACCTTATATTATTTCTTTATAGTGATGGGAAAGTGGGGGCCATGGAGAATTGTAAGTTGTGGACTATCCTCAAACCATGGAATTTCTTTTTTCTATTCTAATGATGAGTGAAAAGAAAACAGAAAGATAGGTTTCTTTTTGGAAGAACTTAGGAGAGAGAAAAAAACATCTTTGAGCTAAAGGGGTTTTTCAAATGACATCTCATGTCAGCAATTGTTGTAAGTAAGATGCCACAGGAGCTGTAAAACCGTAACCAGAACAGACAGAAGCCACCTGTGGGCCACCGTGGACCAGCCCAAAGCAAGCATGAGTGGAGAAGTCTACAGTTTTTTTGGGTTTTTTTGCATCAAAGGAAGATACACACAAAGTTCATAAACAGAGAAATTGCTGTTTAGGTTAACTGAATGGTGTTGGTGTGTGAGTGCTACATTTCTTTAAGACTTGCTCTATAATTTTACCTTTTTCTTGTTGATATCAGTTCCTTAATATTTATGTTACTTTTTAAAAGAATTGCTTTTTATGAAAAAACAAGTTAGATATTAATATTGTTTTCACTCAATTATACGTTTTCAGGAAAAGCAATTCTGACCAGAATGTATGCTAAAAAGATTGTTATATTTGCATAAATGAGGGCAATTAATGTTTAAGCCTCTATTGTAGAGATTGACAAGCTATACAGCTTGTAGGCCAAACCCAGCAGATGGTCTGTTTTGGTATGCCCCACAAGCTATAAATGGTTTTTATGTTTTGAAATGAATGTTTAAAAAAAAAAGAGGAGGAAGAGAAGGAAGAAAAATATGTGACAGAGATTGCTATTTAGCCTACAAACTTAAAACGTTTACTTTATATTTGGCCTTTGACAGAAGAGTTTGCCAGCCCTGCTCTGGGGTATGCGGGGATTGCAAGCACCCAGCGCGTATCGGACTTCCCCATCTTTTAGTCCATTGCAGACACGACAGATCAATTACAGCTCTCTTTCCTAGCTAGGCCTGATTAGGCCACAGAATCTGTCTCCGTCTTCTCCAGGCAGCCATTCCAAAGCAATGGGAATCGGCATGTGGATGAAACCTTGCCATGCCCAGACTTGTAGATATGCCTGACTGATTCAATCTTCTTCAGGCCAAATGACAGCATCTAAGGACTATCGACAGTTACACTCAGATTAACTGTTTAATCAGAACAGTAAAACCCAGGAACCTTACAGCTCAGCTAAGAAAAGTGAATGGAAAAAGTGATATTAGTGTGGTCATAAATTCAAAGAAGTCTTATTTATATGCTAATCCTCCCTGTTAATCCATGATCGGCTAAGAACTGTACTCCATTAATGCTTACCCTTAGCTTGAGGGAGGCCTTTTAACATGCTCCTGTGTTTCTGGGCTTGGCTGCAAGCTGTGAGATTAGAATGTTCCTTTGGCACAGGAAATTTTAAGCATCTTAAATATTTAATGTGGAAAAAACAAGGACAATATAACCTTGTCGTTAAACTGGCTGGCTCAAGGTTTCATGGAGGCAGGGCCAAGACAGGGGAGTAACGGCTGAGGAATAGGGCTGGTTTGAAGTTAGCAGTTGTATGCAAAATATGCTTCCAGTACCACCCCCCTCACTGGAAAATATAACCATCCACACACATGCACACGCACACACACACACACACACGTACACGGGTGCACTTCTCATGATGTCTAAAATATTTACACTGGAAGCCTTTTATACACTGGAGTTCTTTAACTATGATAATAGCTTACATATATCAAAAGGAAATTACATTCCAGAAACTTCACATACCATTTCTATTCCTTATAACAACTCCATAAGTTAGCTTCTATTATTCCCATTTTACAGAGGAAGTAACAGAGGTTTAGAGTTTAGGAAATGTGGCCAAATTCACATCAGCTAGTAAGTGCCTGGATGGGGTTTTACACCCAAGCCACCATGGGGCAAAGCAAGCTTTCTCTCCCTCACACTGGGGCGTGTTGAGACAAGGAATGGGGTACTGAGGGTGGATCTGAGTGGACTCCAGGGTCCTACCCTGAAGACTGCCCAACTGATTCAGAAGCTAAGCTGGGGAGATGCTCATCAAGGCATCCCCGCTTCTCCATGCCAGGAAATATGAAGGCCTCTATCCACTGAAGGCTGACTCACCCAAAGATTTGGCTGAGGATGCTAAAGTAAATCTCCAGTGGCGTATTTTCTTCAGGATTGAATTATACCATCAGATGTTTCTGCATACCTTCCCCACTTCAAGCAGGGAGATGGTTTCTGGATTTACACAGTGCCTTGGACAAATAGGAGATGACCAGTGGATTTTGAAGCAAAAACAAATGTGTGTCATGGAGCTACTACTCATGTGGCTCTTGGATTTGTTTTCTCCCAGGAAACTTAATGGTACTGAAAGGCTGAGGTGTTTAGGGGCAGGTAGCACCACTTTTTCTTAAAAACAAACTGCAAACAAATCCTTCCTATCCTTGCCACCTACCATCAACTTCTTTGAGGACTGGTGAAGCAAGGAATGTCAAACTGAAGGGTGAGAAAGGGAAGTGGAAAGCATTTAATTATACAGAATGGTTAGGACAAGGCAAGACAGATGTTGTCTTACACAGAGAATATATTCCAAGCTAGGCACTTCTTCCTATTGTTCCTGCTAAGTACAGCCAAAACCCTGGGCATTACACATACAACAAACCTAAGAAGACTCTGAAAGGTGAAGAGAAGAAAGTAAATTAGCTAGTGACCTTGGGACCCAAGAAATGACAGTGACGAGTCCCTGGGTTTGTTGTTTGTTTGTTTGTCTCGTATACCCTGGGTATATTATCTGGGTTGTACAGTCAGCAACTCAAAATGCCAAGAAGCATAGACAAAAAAAGCCCCAATAAAAGTCTGCTATGTCTAGCCCAAGGACCAGGAAAAGGGCAGCCTAGCAGAGAGAAAACTTTTAGACAATAACCACTCAACTCCAGTCAATCACAACAGAAAAAACTGTGACACCCCCCCATCCCCTTCAGCAAAAGCCAAGTAGGACTTGAGACTTTCACCCAGGCTGTAACAAGGTGCCCAAACAACCCTTACTGTGGTAGTGTCAGAGAAGGCCAAGTGGGCAGCTGGGACTTTCATCCCTCCTTGGCAGTAAGGAGGTTCCCACTGAAGTGTCATTGCAGACCATGTGGGGAACAGCAATGATTTGCCCCTCCCTTCCCCATCAGGATGGTATCAGAGGAGGCTTAGTGGGGAGCCTGGGTTTCCACCTCCATCTAGCAGTAACATGGTACCCTCTGTCTCCAGGGTGCCAATGGAGACCAAGGGACTTCTGCCCCCATTTGGCAGTAATGAGGTGGCATACCTCTCCTGACTTTTTCTCCACTGGAGCGGTGTCAGAGGATGTCTGCTAAAACAGAAAATTTAAGTAAGAACCAGAGTCGCATAGCATAATGCCCCAAATGCTGAGGGTACAATAAAACGTCACTTGTTATTCCAAAACCCAGGAAAATCTCACCTTGAATAAGAAAAGATGGTCAACAAACAACAACATTGAGATTTCAGAGATGTTGGGATTATCTGAAGAGGATTTTAAAAACAGCCATCGTAAAAATGCTTCAACAAGCAATTACAAATACACTTGAAACAAATGAAAACAAAATCTCAGCAAAGAAAAAAAAGCATCTTAGCAAAGAAACAGAAGACACGAAAAAGGACAAAATGGTAATTTTTGAAGTAAAAAAATAACTGAAATGAAAAACTCACTGGATGGATTCAGCAGTAGAATGAAGAGGACAGAGAAAAGAACCGGTGAACTTGAAGACAGAGTGACAGAAATCACTCAGTCTGAACAACAGAGAGAAAATAGACTGAAAAAGTGAACAGGGCCTCAGGCACCTGTAAAATGATAACAGAAGACCTAACATTTATGTGATCAGAATCCAAGAGGAGAGGAAGAAAAGTGTGAAGCCAACAGAACAATCAAAGAAAAAGTGGCTGAAACTCTACCAAATTCGGCAAAATACATAAATCTGCAGATTCAAGAAGCTGAGTGAATCCAAAGAGGATAAACCCAAAGAAGTTCATGCCAAGACATATCATGATCAAACTCCAGAAAACTAAAGGGAAGAAAAAATTGTGAAAGCAGTGAGAGAGAAACAACACTATATACTATATTTCTATGTGAAAAACAATTCAAATAACAGTGAATTTCTCATCAAAAACCATGGAAGCCAGAAGGAAGTGACGTCATTTTCCAGGTACTGAAAGAAAAGAACTGTTGACCTAGAATTCTACATCCAGTGAAAATATCCCTCGAGAATGGAGAGGGAAATCAAAGACATTCTTGATGAAGGAAAACTATGATAATTTTTCACCTGCAGATCTACACTAAAAGAATGGTCAAAGGAATTTCCTGAAATGGAGAGGAAATGATAAAATACAGAATCTTGGCATGTCAGGAAAGAAGGAGGAAGAACAGAAAGAATGAATATATGGGTTCTTCACCATACACTGCACACCAGGACAAAGCATTTTGAAGTAGCTGAATGGAAGGATTTCTGGATGAGGCACAAAGGGCAAAAAGGAAATCTACCACCTACAGAAAAGAAATGAACCACCTGAGACAGGATCAGTGAATAAAATGAATATAATAATGCACCCAGAGGGATGACAGAGATACTAGACCTACAAGGAATGGCAAAGCTGCATAAATAAAGTAAGGGATGCAATATTCCCAGTAGCCATCTATGAAACGTTGCTATAAACCTAAAACCACCAGAACAAACGGGCAGATGACAATTCCATGACACACAGGCCACCTTGAGGCTTACAGAGATATTGTTTAATTGTAGTCTTTTGTTTTATCTTCTAAAAGCAATTAGAATAAAGATGGGCCTGTGAACAAAATAGAAACTAATCTCAATTTCTAAGAGAAATGTAAAGATACACATAATTTATAAAATCAAATAAGGGACTATGTATAGTGCAACTTAAATCTGAACTGTCTAGTACTAAGGGAGAAAGTAATAAGAAAATTCATGAATCTGCATGATTATTATATCTCTTTTAGATAACTTCCCTGAAATATTCAATACTTCTACCATAATATAGACCTGGGTATACATTTTTAAAAATTGTAAACTTTTAAAAACATGAAATATAGCTCAACTTCCAGCATGACAATTTGAAGAGCTGCACTGACCTGCTCCCCAGTGAAACTGTTGAAATCTATTTTTTAAAAGCCCAACAAAGCAACAAAACATTTAAAGCCTCTGGAACACGGTCCTAAGGGTGAACAACAAACAGGAAACATCTATGAAAACTCTGTTACACTTATGAACATTTATGAAAACTCTATAAGAAACCAGAGTCTGTGGTATTTGAACCAAGACTGCTCCCTCCCTCCCCCACCCCACCTCAGTGAGGTGGAGACGCCCCTTCAGACTTCTGCAGCCAAGAACACAGGACCCCTCTCTCCCCAGCATCCAGCGAGAGGGCTTTACTACTGGGAGGAGCAAGACTTCAGCATTTCTCATCCTAGTCCCAACTACTTGTTGGTGAAGCTAAGTCCTGGGTGAGGTGATTGAGAGGCGGGGGTAGCCTTTCCCCCTGCACAGGGAATGGAGGCTTTACCCTGGGCATGGTGTGTCAAGCATACTGGGGCTCTGAACCCCCCATGCCCTGGCTTGTAAGGTGGAGCTTCCACACCAAGAAAGGCAAGCTGAGGGGACCCCAGGTTGTTTCCCCACCATCACTCACAGAATGCCCAGTTGCTACAGCAGGAGTGTCACCCAGAGAGAAGCTTGTTATTGTCCCTACCCACAGCTCCAGAGCCTTGGCTCAGAAGATTTTTCCTGGGGGGAGAAAAAGGCCATAAAACAAATAGTGCCTTATCTCTTCCCAGAGAAACCAATTTTATTTGCAACAGAGAATGAGGAAGTTCAAGCCTGATAGTGCTCTCGAGAACAGTGGAAGGTGTGGTGAGAAGCATTTGAGAGGAAATTCAAGATATAGGTTAAACTGTAGGCTGCCTGCTTTGTGGGACAGAAGCAGGGAATAAGACAGCTGGGGAGGAGTCCTTCTACGATTAGAACAAAAATCAAACACTGACCTCAGAAACTATTTCTTTTTTTCTTCTTTTGCTGAGGAAGATTTGCCCTGAGCTAACATCTGTACCAACCTTCCTCTATTTTGTATATGGGGGGTTGTCACCACAGCATGGCTGACACAGTGATTTAGATCTGTGCTGGGGATCTGAAACCGAGACCCCAGGCCACTGAAGCAGAGTGCACCAAACCTAACCACTGCACCATGGGGCCAGCCCCCAGAAACTATTTCTTAAAAGGAGTGAGAATTTGATTGGATAACTTGTAGAGCAATTTATGCCCCCAGGATATTGTTGAAAACAATGGAGCAAGGAATGGAGTTTAAAAGCTGGGTGTGGTCAGGGGAAGAGGAAGAGAGCCCTTCCCAAGCCACTTTCCTCCCAGGGTGACTGTGAGCATAGCCAAAGCTGTACCTCCCAGGAGCAGCATCAAAGGCTGAATGCTGTGGGAGGGAAATAAACTTTGCTAAAACAATCCAGCCAATCACCAAACAAATAAACAAGAAAATAACAATAACAAGACCTTGGAGGGGGGAGGGAGCAGAGTAGTACCCAGAGTTGCTTTAATACATTGTCTAAAATGTCCAGTTTCCAACAAAAAGATTACAAGGCATGCAAAGAAACATGAAAGTATGACTCACACACTGGGAAACAAGCAGGCAACAGAGACTGCCTGTGAGAGACACTAGATGTCAGATTTATTAGAAAAAGACTTCAAAGTGGTCATTATAAACATGTTCACAGAACTCGAGGAACCCATGATCAAGGAAGTAAAGGATAGTGTGCTGACAGTGTTGCATCAAATAGAGAACACCAATAAAAAGAGAAATTATTAAAAGGAACTAAATGTAAATTATGGAATTAAAAGTACAATAACAAATAAAAAATTCACTACAAGGGCTCAATGGTAGATTTGAACTGGCAGAAGAAAGAATATATGAACTTGAAGATATATCAGTAGGGATTATGTAAGTGGAAGAACCCAGAAAAAAGAACAAAGAAAAGCAAAGAGAGCCTCAGAGAAATGTGGGACACAATTGAGCACACCAATATACATGTAATGGGAATACCAGAAGCAAAGGCGAGAGAGGAAGAAGTCGGAAAAACATTTGAAAAGATAAAGCCTTAAAAGTTCTTAAATTTATTGAAGAATGATAACCTACACATCCAGGGAGCTCAACGAACTCCATGTAGGATAAATGTAAAGAGATACAGAAATAGATAAATCATAGTTAAAATGTTGAAAGCGAATAGAAGGAGAAAATCTTGAAAGTAGCAAGAGAAAGATGACTCACTCCTCACAACAGAACCCCAGGAAGATTAATGAACTTCTCAGCAAAAACAATGGCAGCCAAAAGGCAGTGGGATAAACGAAAGTGCTCAAAGAAAAAGTCAGCAATCCAGAATCCTATCTCCACAAAATCTATCTTTCAAGAATGAAAGCGAAATAAAGACTTTCCAAGATAAATAAAAACTGAGGGAACTTATTGTTGTCAGACCCACCCTGCAAGAAATACTAAAGGACATTCTTTAGGGTGAAAGCAAGTGACCCCAGATGATAATTTGAATCCACACACAAGAGAAAGAGCACCGGTAAAAATAATTATGTAATTATAAAAGAGAGTAAAAGTGCGTATTTTCTCCCTTCTTTTCCTAATGGATTTAAAAAGCAATTGTATAAAATAACACGCATAGAATGCATATTTGGGCCTATAACATACAGAAGTGTGATGTATTTGCCAATAACAGCACAAAGAAGGTGGGTGGAAGCATCTGAAAACATCTGAAAAGCTGCACCAGGCTAAGGAAATGACTACAGATGGTAAACTGATAATTATAATAACATATTGTTGGCTTGGTAACAAAATGGATGTAATATGTATAACAATAATACCACAAAAAGGTAGAAAGGAAATAGAGCTATATTGAAGTAATATTTCTATATGTCACTTGAATAATCTAGTATAAATTGGAAACTGATTCGGGTAAGTTAATAAATATATGGTAAACTGCATGGCAACTATTTAAAAAAACCCTCAAAAATAGTGAAAAAAATTAAAGAAATTAAATTGCTGCATTAGAAAATCTCAACATAAAAGAAAGCAGTAAATGAGGCATAGAGGAACAAACATGACATGAGACATAGAAAACAAAAACTGCAATGGCAGACATAAATCCAACTATATCAATAACACATTAAATGTGAATGAATTAAATAATCCAGTAAAAAGATAGAGATTGTCAGAATGAATAAAAAGAATGATTGCCTATATGCTGTCTATGGGACACACACATGATATTCAAAGATACAGATAACTTTAAAGGATCAAAAAAACGTATGTCATGCAAACAGCAACTGCAAGAAATTGGAGTAGCTATTGTAATATCTGATATCACAGAAAATAGACTTTAAAACAAAAATGTTACTAGAGACAAAGAGGGATATTTTAAATGTTAAGAAGAGTCAATCCATCAGGAAGATATAACAATTATAAACATATATGCATCTAACAACAGAGAATCAAAATACATGTAGTAAAAACTGATAGAAATGAAGGGAAAAGTAGACAACTCAACAATAACAGTTCCAGACTTCAATATTCAACTTTCAATAATGGATAGAACAACTAGACAGAAAGGAAACAGAAGACTTGAACAACACTATAAACCAACTAAACCTATCAGATATCTATAGAACACTCTACTCAACAACAATAGTCTATAGATTCTTCTCCAGCAACCATGGAACATTCTCTAGGATAGACCATATACTAGGCCATAAAACAAACCCCAACAAGTCTAAAGAGAGAGAAATAATACAAAGTATGTTATCTGACCATAATGGAATAAAATTAGAAATCAATAGCAGGAAAAAAAATTGGGAAACTTGCAAATATGTGGAAGCCAAACAATACACTCTTAAATAACCACAGGTCAAAGAAGAAATCAAAAAGGAAATCAGAAAATATTTTAATATGAGTGAAAATGAATAAACAATGTACCAAAACTTATGGGATGTAGCTAAAGCAGTGTTTAGAGGGAAATTTATAGTTGTTAATAACCATATTAGGAAAGAAGATAGATTTAAAATCAATAACCTTCTACCTTATGACACTGGAAAGACAAGAGCAAACTAAAGCTAACGCAAGCAGTAGGAAGTAAATAATAAAGATTAGAGTAGAAATTAATGAATTAGAGAATAGAAAAAAATAGAGAAAATCAATGAAGCTGAAAGGTGGTTCTTTGAAAAAAATCAAAAGAATTGACAAATCCTTTGCTAGACTGACCAAGAAAAAAAGACGACTTAAATCATAAGAAATGAAAGAGGCAATATTATTATTGACTGTGCAGAAATAAAAAGGATTATAAAGGAATACTGTGAACAATTGTATGCAGAATATTAGATAACTTAGATGAAGTGGGAAAATTCCTAGAAAGACACAAACTACTGAAACTGACTGAAGTATAGACAATTGAATAGGCCTATAACAAATGAAAAGATTAAACGAATAATCAAAAAACTACCCACAAAGAAAGGCCCAGGACCAGATGGCTTCTCTGCTGAATTCTACCAAACATTTAAAGAGTAATTAATACCCATTCTTGACAAACTTCCAAAAAATAGAAGAGGGAACAGTACCCAAGACATTCTAAAAGGCAAGTATTAACCTGATACCAAAACCAGATGAAAACATCACACACAAAAAAACCCACTACAGACCAATATCGCTTACAGATACAGATGCAAAAATTCTCAAGAAAATACTAGCAAACTGAATCCAGCAACATATAAAATGAAATACATGTGGAATTTTTCTCATGAATGCAAGGCTGGCTCAACATCTGAAAATCAATTAATAATCACATTAGTAAAATAAAAAAGCAAAAATCATATGATCATCTTAACAGATACAGAAAAAGTACTTGACAAAATTCAACATCTTTTCATGATAAAAGCACTTAATATACTATGAATAAAAGGGAACTTCCTCAGCCTGGTAAAGGGCATATACAAAAAACCCACAGCTAACATCTTATTTAATGGTGAAGGAGTGGATGCTTTCTCCCTAAGATCGGAAACAAGGAAAGATGTCTGCTCTCACTACTTCTGCTCAACATTGTGCTGGAGGTTCTATCTAGGTCAATTAAGCAAGAAAAATGAATAAAAGAAATCGAGATTGGGAAGGAAGAAGTAAAATTATATTTGCAGATGACAAGATCTTGTATACAGAAAATTCTAAGGAATCCATGAAAAAATTGTCAGAATTAATAAATGAGTCCAGCAAGGTTGCAAGATACCAGGTCAATATAAAAAAATCAATTGTATTTCTATACATTTGCAATAAACAACCTGAAAATAAAATTAAGAAAACAATTCCATTTAAAATAGAATCAAGGGGGCCGGCCCCACGGCCGAGTGGTTGAGTTCGTGCACTCCGCTTCAGCAGCCCAGGGTTTTGCAGGTTTGGATCCTGGGCACAGACACGGCACCACTCATCAAGCTATGCTGAGGTGGCGTCCCACGTGCCAAACTAGAAGGACCCACAACTAAAAATATACAACTATGTACGGGGGGCGGGGAGTGCGCTTTGGGGAGAACAAAGGAAAAATTAAAATAAATAAATAAATAGAATCAAAAAGAATAAAATACTTAGGAATAAATTTAACAAAAGAAGTACAAAATTTATACTGAAAACTACAAAACATTGTTGAAAGAAATGAAAGAATATCTAAATGATTGGAAAGCATCCCAAATTCATGGATTGAAAGACTTAACCTCGTTAAGATGGCAATACTTGACTAAGCAATCTACAGACTCAACACAATCCCCACTAGAATCCAGCTGACTTTTTTGTGGAAATTGACAAGCTGATTCTAAAATTCACCTGCAAATTAAGGGGCTCAGAAGAGCCAAAACAACCTTGGAAAAGAAGAACAAAGTAAGGGGATTCACACTTCTTTATTTCAAAACTTAACTACAAAGCAATGGTAATGAAGACATTGTGGTACTGGCACAAGGATAGATATATAGATCAATAGACTAGAACTGAGAGTCTGGAAATAAATCCACACATCCATGGCTAACTGATTTTCATCATTAGTGCCAAGACCACTCAGTGAGGAAAGAATAGTTTTTTCAACAAATGATGGTGGGATAAATGATATCCACATGCAGAAAAGGAAGTTGGACCCCAACCTTACACCATATACAAAAATTAACTCAAAATGGATCAAAGACCTTAACGTAAGAGCTCAAACTATAAAAACTCTTAGAAGAAAACATATATCTTTATAAACTTGGATTTAGCAAAGGATTCTGAATATGACACCAAAACCATGAGCAATGAAGAAAAATGTAAATAAATTGCACTTCATCAAAATTAAAAACTTTTGTGCTTCAAAAGACACCATCAAAAAAGTGAAATGACAACCTACAGAATGGGGGAGAATATTTGTAAAGTATATTTCTGATAAGAGACTTGTGTCCAGAATAAAGAACTCTAACAACTCAATAATAAGACAAACAACCCAATTTTAAAAATGGGTAAATGACCTGTCTATTCGGGAAGATCTAGAAATGGCCAATAAGCACATGAAAAGATGCTCAACATTAGGCATCAGGGAAATGCAAACCAAAACCACAATGAGATACCACCTCACAACTACCATGATGGCTAGAATAAAAAAGTCAGACAATAATAAGTGTTATCAAGGATGTGGAGAAATTGGAGCCCTATTACACTGCTGGTGGGAATGTAAAACGGTACATACACTTTAGAAAACAGTCTGATAGTTCCTCAAACAATTAAACATAGAGTTAGCATATAACTCAGCACTTCCACTTCTAGGTATATGAAGAATGAAAACATTCTTCAAATGTTCATAAACATTTCTCCAACAGAAATGAAAATATCTTTTTTTTTTTGAGGAAGATTAGCGTTGAGCTAACTGCTGCCAATCCTCCTCTTTTTGCTGAGGAAGACTGGCCCTGAGCTAACATCCATGCCCATCTTCCTCTACTTTATAGGTGGGACGCCTGCCACAGCGTGGCTTGCCAAGCAGTGCCATGTCGACACCCAGGATCCAAACCAATGAACCCCAGGCCACTGAAGCGGAATGTGTGAACTTAACTGCTGCGCCACCGGGCCGGCCCCAAAAACATTACCTTAATAAAAAGAATTTGTACATGAATGTTTACAGCAAGATTATTCATAATAGCCAAAAGGTGCAAACATCCCAAATGACAGCAACTGATGAAGAGACAAAATGTCGTATATCCATGCAATGGAATGTTGACCAGCCATAATGAGAAATGAAGCACTGATTCATGCTACGACATGGATGAATCTTGAAAATATTGTGCTAAATGAGAGAAACAAGGCCCTAAATACCACATATTGTATGATTTCATTCATATAAAATGTCCAGAACAGAGAAATTGATAAAGACAGAAAATAGAGCAGTAAGTGCTTAGGGCTGGGAGTGGGGTGGGGATGGGGAAACAGAGGCGGATGGCTAAAGAGTATGAGGCTTCTTTTTGAGGTGATGAAAATGCTCTAAAATTGACTGTGGTGATGGTTGCACATGTCTGTGAATACACTAAAAGTCACTGAAGTGTACAATTTAAATGGGTGAATTGTACACTATGTGAATTTTATCTTAATAAAGCTGCTAAAAATGTGAAGTATAACAATCACAGAAAAGTGGATAAAACATAAAAAGTGTCATATTCCGCTTAACCAGTTGTAATGAAAAGAACTTCTGGAGGCCAGCCCGGTGGCACACTGGTTAAGTTTGCGTGTTCCAATTGGGCTGCCCAGAGTTCACCGGTTCAGATCCCGGGTGCAGACATACCCACCGCTTATCAAGCCATGCTGTGGCAGGCCTCCCACATATAAAGTAGAGGAAGATGGGCATGGACGTTAGCTCAGGGCCAGTCTTCCTCAGCAAAAAGAGGAGGATTGGCGGCAGAAGTTAGCTCAGGGCTAATCTTCCTCAAAAAAAAAAAAAAGAACTTCTGTGTAACTCCCACCCAAGTCAAGGGCCCCAGAAGCTTCCTGTGAGTCCCCTTCTGGTCACAACCCCACCCTTTCCTATGGCAACTACGTTCCCGGTGAACAGCTTTACCGAGGTGAAATCAACACACAATAAACTGCATGTATTTAGAGTCTGCAATTGGATCGATTTCGACCTGCAGACACACAGGAAATCCTCAGCACAATCGAAACCATAAGCATTGCATCCCCACTAGTTTTCTGGTGCCCCTTTATAGTCTCTCCCTTGCCCTCTCGCTGCCCATCCCTGACCCCGGGCAAACAGCGATCTGTTTCCTGCCTCTACAGTTTAGGTTGCATTTCCTAGAATTCTATATAAATGGAATCATACATAATAAAAATTATATATATTATATTTACTTATAAATAAAAATTGTATGTTATACAATTATAAATAAACAATTATATATATGTTTACAGCCAGACCAGAAACGCTTTCAAGGCAGGCATTGCACTTTGGACTTAGAGCATAACACAGACTCACGAGATACTGCCGAATCACCTGGTTCTTTTGGATTGACCCCATTTTGGTTGGTGACCCTTTCTTGGCCTTGCTCCTTGTCCCCACTTCCCCAGGGCATCACGACAGAAGTCCTCTTGGCTGCACTGCCATGACACGTCTGTCTTCCCTGATCAATCATGAGCCCTGGGCAGATGCCTCCAACCGAGAAGAGAGAAGGGCAGTCGGGCCCCGGCGATGAAGCGCAGGTGACACTGTCAACGCCGCAACTGAAGAGGAGGCAGCCGGGAAGCACAGCGGCCCCCGATCCGCGGCTTCACTTCCTGCGGTTTCAGTTACTGCAGTCAACGGCAGTCTGAAAATATTAAATGGAAAATTTCAGAAATAAGCAATTCGTAAGTTTTAAATTGAGGAGCCATAAAGCGCTTCCTGTAAGTGAAAAGCTGAAAGTTCTTGATTTAATAAGGAAATAAAAAAAAAATTATATGCTGAGGTTGTTAGGATCTATGGTAACTTTTATTACAGTAGATTGTTAAAATTGCTCTATTTTATTATTAGTTATTGCTATTCTCCTACTGTGCCTAATTTACAAATTAAACATTATCATAGCTACACACATATAGGAAAAACCATAATATCTATAGAGCTGGGTACTACCTGTAGTTTCAGGCATCCACTAGGGGTCTTGGAATGTATCCCCAGTGAATAAGGCGGGGCTACTGTATTCAGTTTTGTGTCCCCAGGGCCTGGCACTGAGTCAGGCACGAGCACTTCCTAAATGCTTGTTGAATGAACCTGTCCTTCTCAAATCATCCTCCACACTTGGTGGCCAATGTGCTCCTTCTGAAAAGAAAGTGTATCGAGTCCCACCCTCTGCTCTTACCCCAGAGGCTGCCCTGCTTCCTGGAGAGAGTCCTCACGTTCTGAGGAGGCCCAGCTCTCCTCTCCCCTCGCTCTCACCCCCAGGAGCGCTGGACCCCCATGCACCCACCGCCACCATGCTCACCCCTCCTCTGCGCCTGCTCGAGCTGTCTCCTCGCCTCCTGCTCTCCAGGCGATTCCCCTCGGTAGACGCCTGCTGACCTGAGACTCTCTCAACGTGGCCTCCTTTGGGAACCACCCCCTTCCGCGGGCTCAAGTGTCCCCCGGGCCCTCCCTTTGAAGCCTGGGTATAGGTGTGTCATGTGCTTTCTCCATCATCAGCTTCTGAGAGAGCCCCTTGGGGATGGGCTCCGTCTTCTCTGAGTGTGCGTACTGGCAGGTGCTCAGTCAATGTCGAGGGTTGAATGAAGGAGTGTGTGTGTGTGCGCGGGGCGGGGGGGGGGGTCCATCTGGGCCAAGGGGCAAGAGGTCCCCAGAGAAGCCAGGGAGGAGTCCAGACAGGCTTGGGGCCTGTAAGGAGCAGGAAGCGGGAGGGGTAGCTTTCAGGGAAAAGCTGGAGAGGCTGGGGCAGGACTCGGCGGGGCTGTGGTGAGCTCACACTGTGCCTCTCTGATTTTTGAAAAGCAGCTTGCACCAGAACTTTCCACATGGTCCCTGTGTTCCAGCTGCTGCCTTTGTGGCATCCTTTCTTGAGTATGGAACTCAGAAAACCAGCCCCCATCTCCCCTCCTTTCTCCTCCCCTCCTGGTCCCTCCTTCCCACCTCACCCAGTCCAGTCTCTCCAAGTCCCAGAGCCTCACAGCGTTTGTCTGCGGGAGACGGCTTGAGGCCAAAGCTGTTCTGTTATCATGATCAAAGTCAAGACGACGATCAGACTTTCGCCATCGAGCCCCTCAGTGCGCAGTGCTGGCGCCACACACTGCTCCCCCTCACAGCGCCTGTGAGAGCAGCTTCTCTCCACCTCACACGGAGGAAACTGAGACCCAGAAGAGACTGAGAAGCTCAAGAATTTGCCTGAAGCCTCTCCTTTGGGAAGAGTCAGAACCAGATTCAAGCAGGCCTTCCTGACCCCATGCAGACTCCCAAAATACAAAGGGAAATAGGGAGGAAATGAAGAGTCTGAGAAAAAGAATTTTGTAAAATATATTTGGTTCCAACGTCTTGACTTTTAGAAACAAAGTGATGACCCTGTAAGATTCCAGGAGCCCCGCTAGGACTTCCAGGTCCAGGCTCTGGGTCGCTGCACTTTGCCACCTGAGCCACTGGGGATGAATGGGAAAGATTCTCAGGGATGGGGCAGGAGGACGGGTGAGGAATCCAGGGAGGGATGCTGGGGCTGGAGGTAGCACCTATGTAAGCGGGAGGAAGCAGGTGAAGGAGATGGAAAAGGATGCTCCTGGCAAAGGGAACCACGTCTGCAGCCTCAGGTTCTGCAAGGTCAGGGCACAGTGGGGAAGTGGAACGGTCCAGGTGGACTCTGGGCTGCAGCCCCTGCGTTGGAGAAGTGGGCAGGCGCTCATCGCAGAAGGGCTTCGAAGGCCGTGTGGAGGCGCGGAGGCGTCGGGACCTTAACCGGAGAGCACTGAGAGCGCCTGAGCCCCACGTGAGGGAGGCACGTGGCTCCTGTTCAGAGACATGCGGCTGCAGTATCGGAAGGACAGAGGAGGACAGGACTGAGGCCTGGGATGGAGCAGGCTTGCGCTGGCTGCAGGCTGCTCCGGGCATCTTCTTAACACCATTGACAGAGGTGCCGAACTGGCTGGGAATCTGGAAGTGAACAGACAGCCTTTTGCATCAAGAGCTCCCCTTCTCTGAGTTACCTGCCCCATTAGGAGTCGGGTCTGCAGACCAGCCACATTCAGGAGTCTGTGTGGAAGGAAGTTTTCACTATTTAACAAAACCCAGCTTTTTCCAAGAGGGATGGGTGTTGTTAAGGGGAAGTCTCTCTTGCTGGGCTGAGAGCAGAGCAGGAGCTGAGAGGGGCTGAGGAGGGAACTCAGAGGAGCCGAAACCTCTGCCTGAGACACAGAGAGAAACTAGGGTTTCCTGGAGATGGGCAAGTCCTGGAGGAAAGGGGCTAGGACAGACAGAATGGGGATGGACGAGGAGGCCTGGCGGCCGGAGCCTGAGGCCAGCCTGTGTGGGTGCACGCAGGAGCTCCTCCTGGGGGGGTTGGGCTGGCGGGCTCTCGAGCAGGACCAGCCCCGCAGAGCAGCTTCGCTCTGTGCTGTTCAGCCGTCCTCCCCACCTGCAGAATCTGGTACAAGGAGCTGCGGGATGAAGCTGTCTCCCATTCGGTTTGGGGTGGGCTGAGCCTCCACTCAGGGTCCTCATGCATCTCGCAGGTAACAAGATGGGAGATGATCATAAACAGAACTGATGCAGTGGGAGCAGGTTTGGAGCCAGGGGGGAACTTGTGAAAGCAAACCTTCGAGAAACTCAAAGACAACGGGGAAGGCCTTGGAAAGCCATAGAGCGTGGAACGGGGGTTGTGAGGCTGTTTGTCAAAGTGTCTTCAGCGCTGCTCATGGGAGAAGCGCTCATGTTTGTCTTTGGACTGAAATGTTTTCTTTGGTGATTCTGTGTGGACACAGCCCTGGCCCTGCTGTGTGAGCATGAAGGGAAGAAGGCCTTGTTCTGGAGTCGAGGCAAAAGGCTAGAGGCCCCGGGGCACGTCGGGCCTGGGGACTGGGGGTGCTGTCGCCTCGCCCTTGCATCTGGTCCTGCCTGCTCCCGGTGGCGGTTCACACCCAGAGCCGACCAGGCCACATTCTTCGCCCCACCCTGGGCCTGACTCTCCACGAATTTGACACAGAGACGCCCCTGGGCCCTAGACCTGGCTGGGGACCCAGCTCTCCTCACAGGGACTATTCTTGGTTCACAGAGCCCCACCCTAGGGCTTGGACAGACCCTCCTTGTCCACCCCCTACCCCCTGCCACCCTCAGAGAGCAGGCTGCCTGCAAGGGCGTTTGTTCCTACCCAGAACGACGTGTTCAAGGCTCATTTCCCTTCAACTCACCAGGCCAGAGATTGACAGCCCTGATAGGGGAGAGGGGCCCGCGGGACCCGGCCGGGACAAACCGGCCCCACTGGATGCTGCAGGGTGCTGACCTCACCCTCCCTCGCTTGCTTCGGGTCTGTTGGTTCATCTCTGTCTCCCTGTCTTTTCTTTCCCTCTGTCTTTGCGTCTGGGCTGCCCACTCTACCTCTTCCTTCCTCTCTGCTCCTTTTCCCGCCTTGACTTCTTCTGTCTCTCTGCAGCCTTCGCTCTGTCACTTTCTCTCTCTCTCACATTTTCTTTCTCTGCCACCCACCCCTCCCTTCTGTCCCATTACTGAACCAAGCAGGTTTATCTGAACCACGAAGGGCAATATTTCTTTTAGAGAACATGCCATTTTGTTCACAAACCAGATTCCTAGAGTCAACTCTCAGACCCTGTTCATGGAAAAAATTATCGGGAGATCCAGCAGACGGGAGGGGCTCTGGGGGTGGTGGGCCCAGTGCCAGAAGTGGGCCTGGAGGGAAAATATTCATAAGAGTTTTCACTTTCTGGCCTTTGACCTTGTCCACCATACTACCTGTAATAATACAAATAAATACATAAATAACAATAATAATAAGGCCACTATTTACTGCTGTGTCGGGCACTGTGCTAGCTGTTTTACACACATCGGTCTCATAGCCCCTTTAGCAGATGAGGAAACCGAGGCTCAGGGAGGTCGCTCAGCCCCTACCTGGCAGCCCAGGGCAAATCTGACTGATCCCAAGCCTGGTTGTCCTCTGTTAGGACGGCTGCCCTGTGCTGATTGCTTTTGCTTGAGGCTTCGAGGAACCTGGGGAAGGAGCTGGAGCTGCCTTGTCCTTGTCCCCAGGATGGCAATGCACAAGCAGGGAGGGTGGTGCCCTGCCTGCGGTCACTCAGCCTGTCAGCGGTGATGGATTGGAGGCCAGGAATCTGAGGTCTGGGAGAGGGGGCAGAAGGGGGCTCGGGACCATGCCTGTGGCTCCAGGAGGCCTCTTTCCTTGCTGTGCGGCCCCTCTCTGGGCTGCACCTTCCCCATCTGGAAGTGGGGGTCTTGGAATCCCCCGTGGGACCCTGTGGAAGGCTCCGGCCCGGGGCTGGGAACTCCAGGAAGAAGTCCAAGGGCTTCCTCTCTCAGACTGAAATTTCACCATCCAGCTGACTCCTGCCTGGGATTTTCCTAGCTGAGAGCTCGTCCTGTGGACGTAGAGGAGTCAGCGCAACGATGCTTTAAAAGAAAGCTCTATGGACGCGGCTACAATGAAGTTGGGTTCACAGGGCGTCTCCTCCCAGCATAGCCTGTCCAACCCCACGACCAAGGGGACGATTCTACCCCACATCGCCCCGCCTCCCAGGCCACCCTGCATTTGGGATCCACGGGGCTGCCAGGGTGAGATGTCCAGCACCTGTCGTGCGTTCATTTAACGAGTGTTTGCTGAGCACCCACCGTGGGCGGCACCGTTCTGACACAGGGGGCTCGGCGGAGGACAGAGCAGACGAGCATCCCTGCCCTGGTGGGTTTCACACTCTAGAAGGGAGGCAACGAAGACCAACAAATGGGATGAAATGGTATGTTAGACAGCATCAAGTGATCAGGGAGACAGCAAAGAGAGGAAGGCAAGGGGGAGCACGCGGGAGGGGTCAGTTTAGACAGGGCAGCCGGGAAATCAGACCGCCTCGCCCAGGCCCCGCTCCCTCCTGGGTCCCCCCCCATCCCCCGGCCCGACCAGTCCAGGCTCCTTTCCCTGGGGCCCAGGCCTTTCCTGTTCCGGCCTCAGCTTCCCACACGTGCTTTGCGGCCCCCGCTCCACACAAGCAGAACATCTTCCCTCCGTCGCCTCTCCAGGTTGGCACACACCATTCCCACAGTTGGGAACGCCCTCCCTCCCGTCTCCGCTGCTTTAGAACGTGCCTGGGGTTCTGTTTTAATCAGGACTGGTAAGACGACAGACATGGAGATGAGTGCCTTGAAAGAAGAGTTCATTATTCACAATTCCCAAGAGGATGGGGCACGCCGCACCACACCACACTGTGCAGAGCCGCCCGTGGAGCCCAGGGCTGGTCCGAGACAGGAGGAGCCAGGGGAAAGTACCGTGGGAGCCTTTATTACTAGAGTCGGGGGAAGGAGAGGGGGGTGTCACTTACTGGGCAGGAAGTGAAACACAGGCACTGGGGTTTGTGGTTGGAAGGTTCTTAATACGACTTTCACGTACCTGCAAAAACCCAGGACGCAGTGAAGAGGTAAACAACCTGGTCCATTAACACAGCCCTGTGACACCTGGATGCCAAGTCACCAATTACAGATGTCAATAATGATTATTACGTCTGCACGGCTATTTTCAACTTATTTCGTCTAAAATTTTATTAAAAATAAATTGTAAAAAATTGAGTCAACCCCCACTCTCCCCGGACCCCATTTTGACCCCCTCCAAAGCCACCTGTGTCAACAGCACCCTCTCTGTTGCCTTGGCTCCCTGGCCCCCTGCCTGTTTATGGGCCATCTTCCCTAACGACAGTGACCTTGAGGGACAGATGGCAGTCTCTTTGACTCCGTGTCATGGGCCCGCCCGGCAGTCCCAGAGCAGGCACTCGTGACCTGTGGCTGCAGGGGATGAACAGGTCCCTGTCTCGTTGTGTGCACACTGCCAGCCCTGACCCTGTCCCCATGGTCGGCTCTGACATCCTCTGGTGCACAGGAACGCCCTGCTCCCCAGCTTCAGTGTGGGCGCGGCCCAGACAACCAACAGCCCAGCAGCCGACTGTGACTTTGGACAAGTGACTGAGTCTCTCTGTGCTCAGAGTTCTCACCTGTAAAATGGGGAAAATAACACCTACCTCACAGGGTAGTTGCGATTACTAAACGGGTCTGTACTAAGTGAGTTGTGATTGCTGATGGAGTGCACACAGAGAACAGGGCTGGCACGTGCTAAGTACTTACTAAACCTTAGCTCTCATCATCGGCACCTAGTGTACATACCACTGTGCGTGCAATTTTATTTTAATGTGTAGAATCCTGATTTGTGTGTAGCACGGCTTGGCCTTCTGCATCTATAACACCCCTCCCTGGCTGAGCACAGTGCTGGGCCGGGGGGTGGGGGGAGGGCACGGGGCGTGCCACTAGGGCCTCCTGGCCCATTCACATGACAGCTCTGTGACCTTGGACAGGCCACCCAGCCTTTCTGATTTTCAGTTTCTTTGTCTCTAAATGGGAATGACGGTACCCACTTCAGTAAGGTTGTCTTGAAGGTAGGATCTGTCTGTATTTTCAGTGCCCCGGGCCACATGGGAGCCCATCTAGGCAGAGATTATGTCCCCGTTGGAGGTCCGCGGGTCCATCCTTGGGCTCTTCAGGTTCCCCCCGATCGGCTGGTCAAGCGCTAGGCCCAGCTGCAGCAGGTCTCAGCTTTAGTTCCCACTTACCAGCTTGGGCTGTTGGCCGCCTGAGTCTCTCTGAACCTCGGTTTCCTCATCTGGGAAATGGGGTCACACACCATCAGCCTCGTTAGAACCACTGTCATTGTGGGGAGTCCTTTGGCTGCAGTGGACAGAAACCAACTCAAGCTCGTCTCAGCAAAAGGGGGCTTTTACCGGCTGACGCAGTTGGGAGATCAGAAGGGCCTCCGGCTTCAGCTGCGACGGGATCCAGAGACTCAATGGCAGGAGGGATCTCTGCTCAGCTCCGCTCTCCTGCCTCCCAGTTTTACCTTCAGCTGTCTCCGCCCCGGTGACCGAGAGGGCTGCCAGCAGCGGCTCCAGGCGGGCCCTCGGCCTGCCCAGCAGAAACTCCAGAGGGCTCCGCGGCCCAGCTTGGGTACACGCCCACCCCTGAGCCCGTCCATCAGTGCGGCCAGAGGGGTGTGGGCTCGGATCGCCCGTTCAGGGGCCCATTGACCCTCACGGATGAGAGCAAAGTGCTTCCTCGAGGGGATGCCGCGGCTGCGGGGGAGATGCTGGGGCGCCCCTGCAGACGCCGCCGCGGTGGGGGGTGGGGGGGGTGGGGCTCCGCCGACGCCGCAGGTGGAGGGCGCAGCGCCCCGCGGGCAGGGGCTTAGGACGGCGTCACTGCCAGGCAGCCAGCCGCGGCCCCCTCAGCTCTCCCCTCGGTCCGCCAGCTTCCAGCGCAGGCCCACCCCCTGCCTGCCCCGCTGCCCCGGCTGAGGCCACGCCCTCCGCCCGGTCCGGATCCCGCTCCCTCGCGCTTTCTTAACCCCTCCGCTCCTGCACCATCCTCTTTTTCTCGAACATTAGCAATTTCATCATCCACTTTCGATCATTCCCTTCGGCATACAAACACACCTTATTGTCACTTATCTCTAAAAATGCCTTCCTGGACCCGGAGCTGCAGCCCACTCCTGCGTTCCGTCCCGCTCAGCCCCGCGCCCTGACTTCGGAGCGCCCGCCTGCGCTCCCTGTCGCCCCGCATCCGTCTCCCGGGCCGCGCGGTCCAGCTGGATGGAGTGGGCGCCGGCGCCCTCTCAAAGGCCACCTTAGAAAGGGACAGGGAACCGGTAAAATTAGCTTTCGTAGTATATTTTATTCAACCTGATATATCCAAACTATTGTCATTCCAACATGCAATCAATACAAAAAATGTTAACGGAGACATTTTACATCCTTTTTGTGTTAAGCCTTTGAGATCTACCGCGTATTTCACGCTTGCAGCGCTCTGCACTGTGGGCCGGCCGCGTGTCCAGTGCCCAACGGCCACCAGTAGCACAGATCTAAAGTGTCAATCAGACCTCGGCTCCCCTCTACTTAACCCCTTCAGTGTCCTCCTGCTGCGCTCAGACGTGACCCTAACGCCCTGCAGTGGGACGAGGCCCTTCACGACCTGGGCGGCCTCCTGACAGCCTCTCCTCCCACTCTCTCCCTTGCCCACCGCAGTGACCCTGGCTGTCTTCCTGCCTCTGGCACATGCCAACCTCACCTCTGCCCCAGGGCCTTTGCTCTTGCTCGTCCTCAGCCTGGACCACTCGTCTTCCAATCTGGGCATGTTTGGTTTCCCTGTGTCATTCTGTTCTCTGCTCACTGTCGCCTCCTCAGAGACCCTCCCTAACCACCTCCTCTAAAGTGCCCCAAAGCCGCACCCCACCAGAGCGCTCTCTGTGACATCGCCCTGCTCCACTCCCTGCACAGCCCCCATTACTCTTTGGAACCAGCTTCCTCAGCACTTTGGCTCCTGGTTTTGATGTTTGTGTTCCACCTGGAACAGACAGCTCCTCCGCAGAAACTTGTGCACAGCAAGCACTTAACCAGCTCTCTGTTTTGATCTCTCAGAATAGTCAGCATCCGGGGCCTCACTGGCTGCAAATTCTCCTCTGCACCAGGGCTGCACGGACGCGGACCCTCAGGTGCCAGGAAGGTGGGTGTCACGGCCCAGCAGGGGAAACTCAGCAAATGCCGCCCTAGCATTTCATGATGATAAAATCCAGATCTGAAAGGGCCCACGATGAGGACTGTCTAACACTCTCTGATTGTGGGTTTCTGTGACCCCGCAGGTGAAAGCCCCTAGTCCATGGCTCGCACACCGGGGATGCTTGGGAAATGGGAGCGCCCTTCAGAGCAACCCAGCGAACAGGGATAGGGCGGCTGGCAGGCTCGGCACACGGTGCTTAACACTGGAAATCTGTGAGGAAGAAGGCAGACACCGGGATCTCCTCCTCATGCAGAGAAATTATCTTCCAACCTGGCTACTGGCCACGGGCCACTGCACAGGGCAGAGGGAGCCGCCTGCTCCATCCCCAAGTCTTTCTTTGGAAACATGCCCACTTTCCCCCCACCGTGTCAGCAAGTGCAGGCAACTGTGGGTGTCCTGGGAGCTCAGAAAATGTCCAACTCAAGGCAGGGAAATTCCATTCCTAGCTTAGGACTCCTGGGAGGGCCACTGAAAGAACACCCAGCCAGGACCAGAGCTCGGGCACTGCGGGCAGGGTGCCCCAGGCAAGTCCCCTTCCTCCCTGGGTCACTCAAGGCATTGGGCCGGGTGAGAGGCCATCCCAATATTTAGGAATTAGGAATATTTAGGAATATTAGGAAGAAGACGTTGCCTCAGATGAAATCTTCATGAAACTCCAATAAATAAAATAGAATAAACAGGGCTACTGAGTCTGAAGGGGGTCCGGGGCCCAGAGCCCCCCACACTGCCTGTCTTCCGTGCTTAGTCCTCTCTGGAGCCCCTGGGGATCCACAGCACCCAGTTTGAAAACCACGGGCACAGTCTCCGGAGCTAGAACTGGAGCTGTGCATGCCAGCCCTACCTCTTAACTCACGGGGTGCCCTGGGGCAATTTGCCTACCTTCTTAGAGAAGTTCAGTGTCCCATCTGTAAAATGGAGCTAATAACAGTGCTGACCCGATAGTGTTGCTGTGAGAAGTAAACTGAAAAAAGAAAACTCATGCAGAGCACTTAGCCCAGAGCGAAGGATGCCGGAAGTATTCAAAAGGTAAATCTCTGTTCCTCCATGAGTGTCTGCATTTCAGATCTGGACACTGGCAGAGGGATTGCCTAACCCCACAGAGAGAGGCTGGGATGGCAGAAGTTCACCCCAGCAGCTGGGGAAGAGGCCAGTGTGGGGAGGTGTCAGCATCCTTCATACTCCTTCCGGAGGTCTCTCCTAGTTCCAATCCTGCATATAGCTGGCTCTGTTTTCCCAGTGGATGATAAGACCACTGATCCCTTGATTTTGCCTACACTCATAGGTAAGCTACTTTGGGATACCTAAGCAGTCAAGCACATGTTTGGGCAGACGGGGTGGGGGGGGATGGTCAAAGCACACTCAGGCCGCACCCATCCCCCATGCTGGGGCTGAGCCGCTCAGCCTGACACAGGCGCCAGGGCCTGGCGGTGAGCAGTGGCGTGTATTCTGCAAGACTCTTGGTCAGGAGGCTGGTTGAGCGAGCTCTCCGGGAGAAAAGACCCCTTAGGAACAACAGCCAGGCAGCTTATGGGGGGACAGCCTTGCTCTGTCCCCACCCCGTCTGGCTTCTGATCTTATTCCAGGGCCCCTGGGCCAGGCTCTGAGCTTGATTATTAACAGCAGTTTGCTGAAAGGATTTGTTAAAGGCTCTGAATGCCAGGAAAATATATGAACAATTATACAGGACTAGCCAGGCCCACTAGGGAGAAGAGTCCGGCTCAGTGGCAAAGATGCTGAGCCCGGGGGATGCAGCCTGGGGGAGGGCAGCAGCCTGAGCTGGGGGCCCCAGGTAATGCAGACTCCCCCTCTGCACCTCAGGTGTTTCTTCGGTCAAGTAGTGAAACCCCAGGGTGGAGCCAGAATCTCCAACTTGAGGGATTTGCCCTTCTTCTAATGTTTACATAAAAGTAGCTCAAGGGGCGGGCCGGTGGCATAGTGGTTGGGTTTGCGCTCTCGGCTTCAGTGGCCCAGGGTTTGCCTGTTCAGATCCCGGGGTGGACCTCCACACCGCTTGTCAAGCCATGCTGTGGCAGGCGTCCCACATATAAAATAGAGGAAGCTGGGCACAGATGTTAGCTCAGGGCCAATCTTCTTCAAAGAAATAAATAAATAAAATATGTAAAAAAAAAAAAAAGTAGCTCAAGCCTGCTCACAGTGGGATGGCCCACCCCCTCACAGTCTCTGGGTTTCCAGGGGAGGGGGAGGCAGAATTGCCTGGGTCTCAGGATGCCCAGCCTGCTTCTACCAGATCAGCTCCCTTCCCTTCTTCGGATCCTGGGAGGCTGAGGGAGATTCTGTGGGAGGAAATGACTGTGGAAACGTCACTTAGAGAAACCACTGATCTGGTCCCGCTTACATCTGGGGAACTTGAAGCTCAGAAAGGGGAACACTGGCTCGGTCAAGGTCATGCAGGAGTTGCCAGGTGAGGAGCCACAGAGAGCTCTGCTCAGAGACAAGGCCACCGAGGTCCCCTGTAGCTGAGGCATCGGCCACAGTGAAGCCCCCAGGCTGCAGCCTCCAGAACTCCTGTCTCTCAGTCTGATCTTCTACTGCAGCATTGTAATTTTGCTTTTCTGGAACCTTCTTTGCCCTCCCCCATGCAGCTGGGTGTTGTGCTATGAGCACTGGCCTTGGAGCCAGGCTGCTCTGGGTTCAGATCCTGGCTCGCAGTTCCCTAGCTGTGTAACTTTGGACAAATGACTCTGCATCTCTGAGTTTCAGTTTCCTCTCCTAAAGAGGAGCATGATGCCATGCTAGTCCCCAGTGTGGAGGACAGAGAGAGGTGTCAAGCCTCTCCTAATTCACAGTGCCACCGGGGGCACAGGCACTGATATGAAAAAAGAACTTACTGAAGGAGTTGTCAGCGCCCAGAGGCAGGAAATATGCATATTTTAATCTGAGGGGATAATTGTGTTGTTGATTGTTGAAGGGGGGTTATTAATTATTCTCCCTAGTTTTGAATATGTTTGAAAAACTTTTTTCTATATTTTTGAAGCAAACATTATATATCATATTACTTCAGCATATATCTATAAAAAAGGACTCACAAAAAATAATAAACCCAATAATATTATCACCTTAAAAAAACTAAAAATAGGGGCTAGCCCTGTGGCCGAGTGGTCAGAGTTCCACGCACTCCACTTCAGCGGCCTGGGGTTCACAGGTTTGAATCCTGGGTGGGGACATACTCCACTCATCAGCCATGTTGTGGTGGCATCCCGCATACAAAGTAGAGGAAGACTGGCACAGATATTAGCTCAGGGCTAATCTTCCTCAAGCGAAAAAAAAATGAGGAGGAGGGCAATGGATGTTAGCTCAGGGAAAATCTTCCTCAAACAAACAAACAAACAAACGAAAATGAGGAGGAGGGCAATGGATGTTAGCTCAGGGAAAATCTTCCTTACAAAAAACCCCACAAAGACCCTAAAAACTATTCTTTAATATAATCAAATTCCCAGTGTGTATTTCCATTTCCCTAATTGTCATATAAACATTTGAGATATCTTTTTTGAATCGGGATCCAAATAGGGGCCATATATTATGATTAATTTTTCACTTACGTCTCTTTTGATTTATTTCTTCTTCTTCCATCTTTTATTTTCTGGTAAGATTTTGTTGGAGAAAGCAAATACTTTGTACTATAGAGTTTCCTACAATCTGATCAACGCGTTTTCACCCCGTGGTGTCTTTTTGTGGATGCCTCTGTCTCCTACATCTGCTCTGAACTGTAGAGAGATCTTGAGGCTGGACTGGGTTTGGCTTGATCAGGATTTCTGGTGACGCTGCTTCGTAGTTGCTGTATTCTTCCATCAGAAGGCACATGATGTCTGGATGTCTTCTTTTTTTTTGTCATGTTGGCAGCTAGTGATAATCATTGCCTAGATCCATTACTTTATTAGATTGCAAAAGAGTGATATTCTAATTCTATTATTTATTCTTTATTTCTTAGTTGGACTACTTCTATGAAGGAAGATTCGCCTCATCAGCTACATGGTTACTTTGAGGTCCCATTTGTAAAAGCAGGGGAAATGCCTGATGTTTCCCTCTGTTTATCGGTTATTGTGATTTGCTTCCCTAGCACCCTCCAAAAGCAACCGAGTCTGTGTGTGTGTGTATCTGCGTGCGTGCACACGTGCTTGTGTGTATTTATTATGATGATGATCCCATTGATTTAAACATATTTGAATCATTTCAATTCATGGTAGTTGTCTTTATTGATGCCCAAATTGTACCATCTTTGACCAGTGGAAGTTACTGAAATGGGCTCCTGAGTCCTTTTGATACACGCTGTTAATCTCTGGTAGTTTATTCTATCTGTAGGAGGGGATGTTCCAGGTTCATTTTGTACATCTCTTGACTCAGACGTAGAATCGGCCGTTTCTATAAGGAATCCTGATTTCTTTTAGTGAGATGTGGTGTTTAGACACCACAGTGTGAATCTATGGGGGTGCTCATTACACTGGGCTGTTCACATTTCTTGATCTTTTCAATGGACAAAGCTAGGATATGTACGTTTTTTAAAAAGATAAGATACATTAGATTAGTGAAGTCATACGATAATTGTTTTTCTCTCTCTGACCTATTTCGCCTAGCATAACACACCCAAGGTTGATCTGTGTTGTTGCAAATGGCAAGATTTTGTCTTTTTTATGCCTGTGTAGTATGCCATTGTGTGTGTGATATATATATGTATATCTTCTTTATCCATTTTGGTGAACATGATGCAGTCTATACAGAAGTCAAAATATAGTGAGGTACACCTGAAATTTATATAATGTCATAAACCAATGTGACCTCAATAAAAAAAGAATCACACACACAGATATTTCCAATTCAAATTCTAGACCATAGCGTGTTTACCTCACTGGTCTAACGTCTGTGTGTTCTTTCAACCGTGCTGAAAATCGCAGCTTCGAGAACTGCAGCACACCCGCTCCTTTGACTTATCCTTTATCACACACACGAGACACAGAAGGGTAACACCAACAGGATTACCAGGAGTGAGTCAGATGTTTCTGGCATTTCTTTTTATCCGTAGCTACGTCCCAGTATGAATGTATGCTAAATTACTACGCTTTGACATCACTTGAAACAGTTTCTCTCTGTGTGTTTATTTCACCAGCTAAACACAAATTGGGTTCATTAACTTTTTTTAAAAACAAATGTACATTTATTTTTATCCAGAAACAAATTATATATTCAAGCAACCAATGTCTATCCTTTCATGATGTGACTTTCTTTTTCTTTACTGTGAGGAATTTCCTTCACTTGCATTGATGATGAGGATTCTTCTTATTTTAATAAGTTCCAGGGTTCTTGGCTCTGGGTGCGGGAGGAAAGAGGCTGTTTAAGATCTCCGTATCAGGCTATGTCAGCTGGGGTCTGGTTCCAAGCACATTCTCTGACTTTTTCTTTCTGCAAACAATAAAGAGAACAATAAGTGAAATACATAGAAAAATTATGAAGACACCAACTATAGGCAGCCGAATAGAAGAAGAACCAGAAGTACATTCTTGTTTGACTGAGAGAGGAACAATCTTCGCTCCGTTCCTTAGAGGATGGTCCATGCTCACAATCAGGTGTTGGAGTCTCAGGGACCTCACAGTCTCTAAGGAGATGATGTATGTTTTAGAGATAGTCACCGTGCCATTTGGGTTCTGAGCAAGGTATTCCTCTGGTGGATTAATCAAGACTTGTGATGGGAAGAGAGATATTTGAGGAGCAGCTTTTCCCACAGCTGAGAAAATAAATCGAAGAAAATCTTCAGAGTCACACTTCAGTTCTTAATTCGGACAGAGTTATAATGTGAAGGCAGGTTTGTCCTCCATGGCTGCCATGTGGGAACACATTAAATAGACATTTGTAGCGGGTTTCATCTTCAAATGTCCCTTCATGAATAGTTACGAATGAGGAATTGGGTTCCATGGCCTTGCAGTGCAGCCGATTTATGTATGTGCAAGAATCTTTGCTCCATATCTAGTGCTATATGTGCCAATATTTTGTGGCAAAGAATCTTGGATCTTCTGCCAGGTAATTTGACAACATCTGCTGGAGGTGTTAAATTACAGAAAATCGTCACATTTTCTCCCAATACAGCTGTCTCATTATTTTTGTGCTTTATCCTATGTGGAGAATCTGAGAGCTGTTGACTCCGTCAATGAGGCAGAGAAAACTCTAGGTTCATTAATTTTAATCTGGGGGATTGCTCTTTTATTTATTTAATTTTGTTTTTTAATCATTAAAATGCATTTTAGATGGTTTCATACTCAAACAAGATATGCTCAAAAGTCAACCTCCCTTTGCATCTCTTTCATCTTATTCCCTCCTTCCCCTGTGGGTAACTGTTTTTAAAAGCATGCTTTTCCTTTCCATTGTTTTTTAATACATAAGTGCACACACTCACACCACACACATTAGCAACCCCTTTCTGCTAAATGGCAGCGTAATACACACACTCTTATCCACTTTGCTTTTGTCACTGAGCAGCGTGTCCTGGAGATCGCTCCACAGTGGTCTGTAGAAATCTCCCTCACTCCGGTTTACGATCGCATGTTCTCGTTCATGCTGCCAGTCCCCTACTGATCAGCGTTCGAGTTCTTTCCAGGCTTTTGCTGTTATAATGTGCTGTGGACAGAGCTGTGCTCCCCCAAATCCATCTGCTGAAGCCCTAACCCCAGTGTGACTGGATTTGAAGACAGGACTTTACAAAGTAATTAAGATTACATGATGTCATAGGGTGGGGCCCTAATCCTGAAGGACTGGCGTCCTTATACAAAGAAGGCCCACCAGGCCATGTGGGGACACAGAGAAGGTGGCCATCTGCCAGCCACGGAGAGAGGCCTCAGGAGAGACCAGACCTGCCGACAGCTTGATCTTGGACCTCCAGCACCGTGAGCAATGAGCTGCTGTTTTTAAACCACTCAGTCTATGGTATTTTGCTGTGGCAGCCTGAGCAGATGAGCACATAAATGGAGACGGAGACACAGACACTGATAAGAACCCGAGCAAGCACAAGACGATGATCTAAAGGAGCACGTCGATCGTCTGAAATCAGCATGTGCATGTGTGGACGTCAGGGTCTGGAAAGGGCCCCTTCATCCTCAAACTGTCTGCTTCCTCTGCTCCCTAACGCTGAAAACGTCTCCCAGGCCTTGGGAGAGGCGGCCGTTCATTCCGTAAGTAGAGAATGTAAGTCCCAGGGAAGGAGGAAACAGTGAGAAAGGCGTTTACACGACAGAGCGATGACTGGTGGAGGCGCAGAGCCTAAGAAGGAAGGGGAACTAAACGACAGCCAAGGCCAGAGACAAAGGCTCGCCAGTCCCCCAGCTGTGTCCTGAGACTTCTGAGTGCGGCCACGGGGGAGGGAAGGGCCGTATGCTGGGGAAGCTGAGAGGGTCTTGAAAGGGTCAGTGGAGCCAGGCTTTGAAGCAGGCTTGTTACACTATCTTGTGTGTAAAGGTTCCCGGGCATTTATTAAAATGCAGATCCTTGGCCTCCTGCCCCCAGAGAGCCTGATTTAATAGGTCTGGGCCAGGGCTCAGGAATTTGCATTTTGATCCCCCCTCCTCCCAAGGGATTCTGATGCAGGTTGTCCATGGAACACAGTTTGGGAAACGCAGCTCTAGAGAATTCAGAGTGACGGGGAGGACTCCAGGCAGTGGCCGTGGGAGAAGTGTGCTCAGAGGTGCTGCCACAGGCAGCCGTGACTACTGAGGGGACAGGGCCGTGGCTGGTCTATCCAGGTTGGGAGGCGTATTTTGTGGCTGACGTTGTTGAGAATTGCCAGCTTGTGAAGATGACACACGGGCTGTCTGGGTGGCATCTGCACCTGCCAAGGGGTTCTCTCAGGGAAGTTGGACAGAAGAACTGAGGGAACTGGGTAGAAGAAACAAATGCCAGGCTTGCTTATCTTCCATAAGGTAATAGGGAGCCATGGCTGGTTCTTGGGCAACAGGAGGGAGCTGTGGTAAGGTCAACATTTTTTCCCTGGCCTCTCTTTCCCCTTCTTTTTGTGGACCAAGAGAACAGACGTGATCCAGCTTGCCTTGTCCCAAAGGGGTTTTCCAGAGTCTTGCCTTGGACTCTGAAACCACCTATACTTTCTTCCTTTTCTCTTTGGTCTTTTAAAAGAAGCCTTCTGTTGCTTTCCTGGCATAACCAAGCCAGGGCTGTTAATTAACTTGAGAATCCTTGTAAAGAAAGATTAAGAAACAGGCAGAGCCGGAGGGTAGTGGACTCCATTCCTAGAGAGAAGGAAAGCACGTCTACGAGGAGGAGCGAGAGGGCCAACGGTCGGCCCTGCTCGGCTTTTCTTAGGGTCCCCTGAGCTGGGGTGGGGTCGGCGGTCAGAGGGGAAGGCCTATGTCTTTTTGGCTGAAGGGACAGCTCAGCTGTGCAGGCAGCAGTCCCGGGCATTTCAGTCCCGCTCTGAGCTGACGGCCTCCCTGAGCCCCGGCGCCCGCCTGTACAGGGAGGGTCGCTGTTCCAGGAGGTTCGGGGAAGAGCAGGGCTGCCAGCGCGTCTGAGCAGCCAGAGCCCGACGCAGGTCCGGGCGCTGAGAGCCGGGGCTGACCGAGGCCGGGCTGCTGAGGACGGCGTCTGACGGGTCTGGGCCTCAGTGGGTTGGCAGAAGCCGCTGCCAGACGGGAGTCAGTGTGCATTTGCTCAGGGCGAGGGCTGCGCTCCGTGACCTTTCACCCCTGGGGTTCTGAGAACACCTCGCAGCCGCGTGTCCCCAGGCCTGCTGCTCCGAGACGGGCCAGGCCGGTCCCGTCCCACGTGTCTCTGGGTCCCGGTCCCGCACAGGAGCGCGGGGGACGTGCTGCGTGGACCGCCTGCGTTTCTCATGGAAGCGCTTGTTTGCTTCAAGGATTCTGTTGCTGTGATTTTTTTAACGCTCCATTACTCCACTTCCCCCCGCTCCCCCGCCCTGAACATCCAAGTCATATCTTTGGTTTAATAATTTGAAAAACAGAGAGAAGTACGAAGTTGCGCATAGTCCCAGGAAGGTTGTTTTCTCGAGCCCGGCGCTCTTCCTTGTCAATGTGCGCTGTATATGTACATGAAGAATGACGCCTAATGCCTGGCGTTCACACTCCCGCTCCGCAGGGCCCTGTGCTCAGACATCTCAGATGTTATCCTACTTGAAGTCAGGCAGGCCGGCGCTGGGGGCAGCCGTCACCCCCACCCGGTCCTGCCACTCATGGGGGATAATGTGGCGGGGCCAGAGGAGCAGGCATTCTGGAGGCATTGAGAGAAGAGTGGGGTCACTTGAGCTAGAAGAGTCAAGGAAGGCTTCCTGGAGGAGGTGGGATTGAGCCTCACCTGGAAGGCTGGGAAGGGCTTCATTCTCTCTGAGGGTGGGGACTCGGGAACCACTCCCAGCGGGGTGTGGGTGAGCCTGGTCTGGAGGTCCAGGTGTGCACTTCTGAGGCCCCGGAGCTCTGGCGTTGTCACAGTTCCCCTTGGAGCCATCCTGTGGGCAGGGAGGGCGGGCGGGTGGAAGCTTGGATGCTGGGATCAGACAAGCCTGTGCTGGAACCCTGGCCACCCCTTACGGCTGCGGGAAGATGGCGGGTCACTGGTGCCCTCGCGTGTACCGTGGGCAAACAGTGGCTCTTGCTCCACAGGGATGGCGGGCGGATTCAGCGACAGCGCGGGCGCCCTGACTTGGGCACAGTCTGGCGCAGGGTCAGTGCGCAATAAGTGCCGCTGGGTATTACTGATATTTCCACAGGCCAGGGTGGACACAGGCTCAGAGAGGTGACATGACCCACCGGGGCCCACTGTTCCTGTCAGTCCCTGCTCCTGGAGCCCACCTGGCAAGCAGACCCTGGGGAGCACCCAGGAAGAGGTGGCAGGACCCAGACAGAGCTGGTCCTGGTGGCAGTGGATGAGGCTGTCCCGGAACAGTGGGAACTGCAGCTCTCTCTCCTGGCCCGGGCACACTTCCTTCCCTCAAGATGACTGAAAACTCAGCCCCCCTTCGGGGTCAGGAGGACTCCGAGAAGCCGCAGGTCAGCCGTTAACGTCTTGCCCGTGGCCCGGGGCGGCCGACTGCCCAGCGCTCTCTCTTCCCCACTGCGCAGCTGGGGATGCCCTGTGGTCTCATCCCTTGCAAAGGAGCTCGGGGGCCTCTCTGCACCCAAACGGTGGCTGGGGCGGGCCACTCTGCTCTCCTTCTGCCTGTGTCCTGCTTTGCCTCCCTGAAACGTAGGACTGGCTCCTCTCCCAGCTTCCCCTGCCACCTTGGGAGAGGGTACACTTAGCCCAGCCCTCGGGGTCAGCCAGGATCATCCCAGCTCCTGGCCCCTTCCCTTCTGTAACTCATCGCAGCCTTATTGCACTTTACTTCCTAAGCGTGAGGAAGAGCCGAGGGATAGTCCTTGGCCCTGACCTCCAACCAGTTCTTCTTGCCAATTGTCTGGAGTTCCAGCTGCTCCCATGATCATCAAGTCCGACAGTCCTTGGCCCCCGTGGGGACCTGCTGGTCATCGTCTTCCTTTGTCGCTTTGTAGCCCAACCTCACTCACCGGTGCTTTTCAGACCAGAACGGAGGACCTGGCACCAAAAACGCCCTGTTCACACGGAAACGCAGGCGGCAGTTTACCTGCATGTTTCAGAGGTGTTTGGACCCATACTTTTCATTTCTCCTAATTCTCTGCCCCCGCCCATTGGCTCCCATTCCAGCTGTGTTTGCTGGGGACATCTGCACGCTGCTCTGCCCCTGAACTCAGCTGTGCTTTCTTGAAGACCGACCAGCCTCTGTGGGGTGGCCCTGGCCGAGGTGTGGCGGAGTCGGGCTTCGCTGTGATGGTTCTGTCCTAGGGAAGCTCATGCTCAGATCGAAGCAACAAGATCTCTGTCCCTTCGCCCTTTAAAAAAATACTTTTTATTTTTAAATAATCATAGATTCATAGGATGTTGCAAAAATAGTACAGAGACATCTGTGTACGCTTCACCCAGCAACATCTCACGTAACTGTAAGTGATATCAAAACCAGGAAATCGACATTGCTACAATTCACCCATCTAGTCAGACTGCACCATTTCTACACATTGTGTACCTGTGTGTGTGTGACTTTGTGTATCCATGCAATTTTATCACAACTATAGGCTCAGGTAACTACCGCCACCAAGATCCAGAATTATTTCATCACCACCAAGATCCAGAACTATTCCACCACCACCGAGATCCAGAACTATTCCACCGCCACCGAGATCCGGAACCATGCCACCGCCACCGAGATCCAGAACCATGCCACCGCCACCGAGATCCAGAACTATTCATCACCCCTTTATAGTCACACACTACCTACCTCCCTTCCCTCTGCATCCCTAACTCCTCAGGGCAACACTAATCTGCTCTTCATCACTGGAATTTTGCTATTTTGAAAATCTTATATAAATGGAATCATACAGTATGTAACCTTTTGAGTTTTTTTAACTTAGCATATATATAACAAAATTTAAATATAAGAAAAATTTAAAAATAAATGTAATATAATATAAAATAACATATATAAAATACAACAAAGAATATAAAATAAATAACATATAATATAATAAAATAAAATAAAATTCAAATAGGGGCTGGCCCCGTGACCGAGCGGTTAGGTGCACGTGCTCCACTGCAGCAGCCCAGGGTATCGCCGGTTTGGATCCTGGGCGCAGACATGGCACCGCTCATCAGGCCACGCTGAGGCGGCGTCCCACACAGCACAACCAGAGGGACCTACAGCTAGAATATACAACTGTGTACTGGGGGGCTTTGGGGAGAAGAAGAACAAGAAAAAAAAGAAGATTGGCAACAGATGTTAGCTCAGGTGCCAATCTTTAAAAAAAAAAAATTTAAATGTAACAAGAATTTAACCAGAACCGAAGGCTGCGCTGAGCCCCCTCTAAGCTCGGGCCTCTGGTCCTCCCTCCAGAGGCAGCTGTTGTTGGCAGTTTCCTGCGTCTCCTTTAACCTTACAATGTGTGTGTGAGCACATGGCTCCTCTTCTGCACAATGGCAGAACACCGCTAATTGTGTCCTTGACTTGTGTTTTGACACTACTCAGGATGGTTGGATTGAAGTGGTGCCTGCGCCCCCCGCCGTGGATCAGATCCCTAAACTCGGCCACTTCCTGTGACTCCCCCTCCCGTCCTCGTGGGAGCATGATGGTCTCCTGCCTGGGCAGTGACAGACTCTCCTCCCTGGGCTCCTGCTTCCCCCAGGTCCCTCTGTTGCAGTGCTTCTCAGCCAGGGCCCAGCCCACCAAGGGACATTGGGCAGTGTCTGGAGACGTGTTTGGGTGTCACACCGAGAAGGAGGGGGTGCTGCTGGCATCCAGTGGGTAGAGGCCTAGGCTACTTCTAAATACCCTGCAACGTGCAGGGCAGCTCCCACGACAAAGGCTTATCTGGCCCCAGACGTCAGTGCTGCTGGCCTAGTGTCTCATCTCCACGTGGCAGCTGGAGTGTCACCCCTCTGCTCAGAACCCTTCAGTGACTTCCCAGCTCTCTCGGCATAAAATCCAAAGCCTTCCCACAACCTCCAAGGTCACCCTGCTCTCTGACCTCATCTCTCTCATCTCTGTGCCAGCTTCACTGGACGTCGGCCAATCTTCAAGCGCACCAGACACACTTGAACCTCTGTGCATCCTGCGCTCGGTCTGCAATGTGCTCCCCAAGATAGTCACGTGTTGGCTTCTCTTCGCCTTCGCAGCTCCGCTCCAGCGTCACCTTCTCAGGAAAGCCCTCCCTGACCACCTCATCTGAACGTCACCCTCCTGGCCACTCTCCCCTCTCTATCCCTCGGAGCATCTGTCTCCACCTGGCATTTACTGGGTTGATTTTTTCCATTGGGTCGCTCTCCCCATTACCATGTCCAATCCTGTATGTGCTGCTCACTGTATCGACTCCCCTGGACGCGTACCTGACACACAGGAGACTCAATAAACGCCTGTTCAGTCAAGGAATCTTCACTGTCAGGGCGTGCTTGGCCCCTTACACGGGCCGTCTTGCACATGCCCACCTCAGAGCAGGCAAGGGGCAGTGCTAGGATGCCAACTGGTCTGCGGCCCCCAAACCTGTGCCACACACCACCCCCAGGCGTTCCTAGGGCTCGACACATTGTTATCCTGCTCTTTAAAGCATTTTCTCACATTTATGGCAACTCCAAACAGCCTGTTTCACATAACTGCTATCTTTGGTTTCAGACCTGGGGCCCCTTCAATTTCCGTTCGGTCACTGGCCTCTATCCTGACTCTGGGGCCTCCTCTCCGGGCTGGAGGAAGGTGGAATTTGCTCTCCTTGTGCAGGTCCACTGTTGCCACCAAATAAAATGTTGAAAGCAGCAGGCCCCCAACCTGGGGCTTAGGAATGCTGTTTTTATGGCACAAAACAAGACTTGTTCTAGTGTCCACAGATGCAGAGGACAGACAGGTGGATGGGCAATCCCTCCCACTGAGCACAGAGGACAGCTGTGGCCCGGGGGATCGGGTCCCAGCACCAGCGCTCTAGTGGGGCTGTCCATCTTCTCAGCCAGGGCTGAACTGGGCGCAGGCAGGTCTGGCAGGAGCTCTCCCCGAGGCTGGGGCCTGCTCTCCAGACCTGTCCATCTTCTGCTGGCCTGGTACAGTGCCTGATTACAGCAGCTGCTGCCACTTACCAAGACCCAGTGAGGGCAGAGCAGGGCAGCGACCTCCACCCTGGAGCCCGAGGGCCCAGGCCCACGGCCGCTGGGTGATCACAGCCTCAGGTCCTCCGAGCGTGTTTCCTCATCTGCTGAATTGAAACACACATGGTCCCTGGGGTATTTGAACGGGACATATGTGTGAAGCTTTAATTTCTTAATTGAGGTGTAATTTACGTATAGTAAAATTCCCCCTTTTGTGTACACAGTCTTCTAAGTTTTATATAACCACCACCACCACAATTGAGATGTAGAATATTTTCATCACCCCAAGAAGTTCACTCCTGCTCCTCTGTAGTCAAACGCTTCCCCACCCCCAGCCCCTAACAACCTGTGTGATCTCTGACCCTGTAATTTTGCCTTTTCCAGAATATCATAAAAATGGAGTCATCTACTGTGTAGCCCGATGAGTCTGGCTCCTTTCATCTTTCTAGCGGAATGCATTTAAGTTTCCTCCAGGTTTTTGCATTTATCAGTAGTTTCCTCCTTTTTATCACTGAGTAGTGTTCCATTAAGTGGTTGTGCCACAGTTTGTCCTTCCCCTGTTGAAGGACATTTGGTTGATTCCAGGATTTGGCAATTGTGAAAAGAGCTGTTGGAAACATTCACGTACAGGCTTTGGGTGAACAGTTTCCGTTTCTCTGGGTAAATGCCTAGGAGTATCACTACTGGGCCATATGGTAAATGTGGGTCTAACTTTCTAAGAAACTGCCAGACTGTTTTCCGCGGTGGGTGTACCATTTTGCATCACCACCAGTCATATATGTGTTCTAGTTTCTCTGCATCCTTGTCAGCACTTACTTTCTTTTTCCATTCTAATAGGTGTATTCTGTGACATTGTTTTTTATCTGTCACCTGGTAGTCCCCGTCATTGCAGGCAGTGCTGAAATGCAGGTGGGAAACGGCTCTGGAGTCAAAGCAGCTGGGTCCAAATCCTACCTTCATTATTCACTACCTCTTTAACTTTCAGCTTTCTCATAGAAAAAACTGCACTTAAAGCTGTTGTTGAAGGAAAAGTATTACAGTGTATGACAAATGCTTCACCTCCCCAATGCTGAGCCACCGTTATCACTAGGATATTGCGCCCCTGACCTCTAGTCCCCCAACAAGCATCAGGGCAGGTGTTAGCCTGCTTTTAAAGATGAAGACACTGGCGCTCAGTTAAAAGACTACATTTCCCAGTTTCCTTAGCAGGTATATGTAGACGCAGACTGAGTTCCAGCCAATGAGAGTTAAATATAAGTGTCACGTGAGACTTCTAGAGTCTTTCTTAGCAGGAACAAGGCATGCCCTTTTCTCTTCCTCCTTCTGTCTGGAATGCAGACTTGTTGGCTGTATCTCCAGCAGTCTTTTTGGACCGTGAAGTGATCTTAAAAATATAAACCAAGCGCTGAGGACAGAAACATAGGAGCCTGGGTCCGTATCAGCACTGGACTGCCCATCCCTATTCTTCTTTTCTGAGAAAAATTAACTTCTATCTTGTTTAACCCAAAAAAGCAAAAACACAAAACTTAGTGGCTTACAACAACAAGCATTTATTCTCATGGCCACAGTTGTGTGGTCAGCTAAGGCTTGGCTGACACAGGCGGAGCTTGGCTGTGTGGATTTGGCTCTAAGCTGAGGGTTGAACTTAGGTCTTCTCCACGTCTCCCATCATTCTGGGACCAGCACTTCACGGCAATGGCAGAAGGGCAGGGGGCAACCCAATTTCACAAACACCTTTAAAGCCTCTGCTTGTATCCCACACACTAACATGCCATTGGCCAAATCCAACACGGATGGGGTGGGGAAATATATTCTTTCTGTAGTGGGAGCAACTGCTAGTGACAAGGCAAAGAGAAAGAGGGTGGATCTAGGGAAGTGGGAAAAATTGGGAACTACAATACCATCCCTTACAGCTACACTAAGGCAGTGTTACCATTGTAGCTGCCGTTTTCCAAGATGGCAGAGATATGACAACGGATGTGGGGTAGAGTTCATGAATAATGCACATGGGAAGCTTTCTTAAGGAAAAATGCTGGGGCTTCTTTAGTTATATAAAACACCACTTCCCTACCCAGACAGAAAGCTAATACAGAAGCAAGAAGATCTGACTTTAGATCTCCGGCCAGATAGAGGCGACGAACTTTTCAAGGGTAAGGCTTATGTGCCTTTTTTGGGGTTTTTTTGGGTGTATCTTTCCCAATGCCAGCACAATTCCTGGTACAGAGCCAGGGCTAATAAATCTTCATGCATTCATTCATGAATATGTCTGAGTCAGTCTTTTATCACCAAAGACTCAATGAGACTGTCATGAGTTTACGTAGAACAGGGTTTCTTAACTGCTGTGCTGCTGACATTTGGGGCCAGATTCTTCTTTGTTGTGGGGGCTGTGCTGGGCATTTTAGGATGTTTGGCAGCATCCCTGGCCCTTACCTAGCAGCTGCCAGGAGTACCCCTTTCCCAGCTGTGACAACCAAAACTGTCCCCAGACATTGCCAAACCCCCTATAGAGTGCCCAGCCTGTCATGACAATTCTCAGAAGAATGTCTGAAGTGCGGAAATTTAATTTAAAATAATAGAAATAACAAATTGTCTCAAAACAGTTGGATTGCATCTCTCTATTTGCAGCTAAGTAGAACGTGGAAGGTAATTTTGCAAGTTTGGGGACATTTTGTGTAATTTCTCACAACTTTAGAACCAGTGGCCAGTGCAGGGAAATTTCATGAACTGCAGACATCACTTTGTTTGTCACGTTATTCTGGTAAAGGCACAGGATTTTCAAAGCGTTGATGAAATTCCATGCTTTCATTTGACACACATTTGTTGAGAGTCTGCTGGGGCCCAGCCACTGTTCTGGGCACTGGGGATGCGCAGAGAATGAGACCAAGCCCCTCCCTCCCGGAGCCACAGCCTCGTGTGGGACAAAGTGACAGACATACGAATACATGATACAAACATGTTAGTTACGGTGCTAGGAAGGAAAGAGACGGGGAATGACCGGGACAGGGCAGCCTAGTCAGGAGGTGAGCGCCGGGAGGCGGCCTGGGAACAGCAGCTGAAGAGGTGAAGTGGGTGTGAGGAGGGTCGGAACAATCCAGGCAGAAGAAAAGCAGCTTCTTCTTTCTGTGTGGGGATAGCATGCGAGATCCAGAACTTAGCTTCTCCTCACCGCTTCCTTCTTCCTCTCCTTTGTTTTAAAAAAATCCACTGAGATTATTAAAGTCAGGGACCTGTCGCAAAACTCTTTCGCCGAAAAACTGTTGTCAAGCAGGCTTTGTGTCTGGCACAGTCACCTCCCACCTCCAGGCCTCAGTTTCCCATCCGTCCAATGTGAGGTTGAGCACATGCTCAGGAGCCTTTTGGGGTGGAGGGAAGAGGGGTGTTGTGTTGCTCAACCTGGGTTTGAATCCTGGCTCCCCGATTCTCTAACAAAATAGTTGTGAAAAGTGTGTTCACCTATCTGAGCCTCAGTTTCCTCAAACAGCGCTCTTGGGGTTGGACGAGGTCTCTTGAGGCTTGCCTGGTACCCTGAAGCCCACGCCCCTCTCCCCACACCCCTCAGACCCACGGGTCTCGAGATGGTGACTGTGAAAGGGCTTGGTGAAGGGCCGAGAAGCCCGGGTGCAGAGGGTCAGTCTCACTGCTGTGAGGACCCTGATGGAAGCTTCCGTGGTTACTCAGAAGGCTCCTCAAGCTTTTGCATGTCCTGGGCTCTAAAAGACTTAACTGTGGCGCTAAGTGTCGGGAGATAAAGGAGCATCCAGGATCCAGCACCTGGGGGCACGTCCTTGACATTTCTGAAAAATCAAACATAATTATGTGATAACTGAAATACCTTCATGAAAGGAAGTGTGTCCTGGCCATTTGGGTTTCCCAGTGTTGGGATCTGGGAAGGCAGGTATTTGCTGCCGGAAAATCAAGACCCAGCAAGATGGGCAAGTCTGGATGCTCGTGATAACCTGGCTCCTGCCAGAGGAGAAATGGGTAGGCGGGTGTGGGGGAGCAGGTAACAGCAGGAGAGAGAGGAGCCGACGGGAAAGGGGAGGGGAGGGGACAACACTGACTGCGTATCCTGGCGGTTGAGACTGCTGGTGGCCCCCACGCCCATTCTCCCTCTGCCTCACTGTCAGAACCCTGACTTAGTTTGGGGCATTCTCCCCTTCCCAGACACCCTTGCAGCTCAGAGTGACCACATGACCTCAGTCTGGACAGTGGCAAGTGGAGTGTGCTGGTGGGGCCTCTGGGTCCTTGTGTTCCTGACACAAAGGAAGGTGCTGGCTGGTGCGCACACATTAATTCCTCAGCCCTTGCCCACTCATCCTGGATGGGGCCAGATGCCATGCCCGGAGCTGGAGCAGCCTTCTTATCAGCAGGAGGTAGAAAGCTAAGGATGGCAGACAGCAAAAGCACAGGGGTCTGCACCCCAATGTGCACGGGGTCCCTGTGCCGGCCCTGGGTTTCCCACCTCTGGACTTGCTCACACATGAGAAAAAGCACCCCCATTCAGTTAAGCCCCCTAACTGGGTCCTGCTCCACACGTGGAACTTGATGCTCACAGATTCAGCATGCATGTTCCAGACCATGTGCTGGGCACCCTGCCCCATTATCTCACTGGGACCTCACAGCCCTCCTGCGAGGGTCACACCTGAGCCCCGTTTGACAGATGAGGAAACAGAGGCTCAGAGAGCCTCCCCCCTCAACAACCCTGCAGGTGGGAGGTGATACAGTTGGGTTTTGAACTCTGAGCTGTGTGATTCCGAACGCTGTCCATGCCGCCCCGACACCACCTCTAACTGTCAAAGCAGTCAGTTACCGTGGGTCTCCATTCTGGCTGGCCACTTGCTACTCGTGTGACCTGGGGGAGTTATTCAGTGCCTCTGAGCCTCAGTGTCCTTGGGAACTGGGGGTCACAGTGTACCTCCCTCACAGGGTCGTCGTGAGGGCTGCAGGCTACTTGGCACAGAGCAGGCACTCCCCACATAGTAACCGCTGGACTGACTCTGGCTTCACGGCAGTCCATGCTGGGCTGAGTACATGTTAAAGTGCCACTTGATCCTCCTCAACTCTCCCATTAGCCCCTCTCAGGAGTTATCACATCCTCTCTTTCCAGACAAGGAAACTGAGGCTCGGAAAGGGTGAATACTACTCTGAGCCTCAGTCTCTTCATCTGTAAAGTCGGGGTGAGAATAGTACCCGCCTCATGTGGTTATTATTGGATTAAATGAGACAAGGGATGAGCAAAACTGAGCCCAGTGCCTAGCACGTAGGAAGCATTTGCTCAGGATAGCCGGTGCTGTAATTTGTTATTATTATCAAAAAGCTCCACGACGGCCATGCCAGCTGCCTGCTTCATCACCGCAGGGGATGCTGAGGGTTGAAATGCAGCCCAGTCGCAGGCTGAGGCCACCCACTGCCTGTGCCAGGCTTTGCTGTGGCTTTGCTGAGACTGAGTTCACAGTGGGGAAGGCTGGCCCCATAGTGCCCCGTCACCGCTCTCCCCGCACAGGGGAGTGGCCACGATTCCTCACCGCAGCCCTTTAGTCCCTGGAGGCTGAAGACTGTCCACTCCCAAGAAGGCCTTCCTCAGAGATGCTTGGGACAGATAAAGAACTGGCTTGATCCGGGCCCCACTGCTGGGTACTCCTGGAGTATGGGGAAATTCCTCTGTGCGGGGTGTGACCGTGCCCCGTCCCTGCTGGCGTCTGCAGGACGGGCTAATGGCAGAGCCCCTGACTGCCAGGTCACCTTACTGCAGGACAGTGGGGGAGAGGGGCCAAGACTCACACACCCACACTCATACTCCCTGTGAGGGCTCAGGGGCACTGCCGTCTCTCTCTTTGGTAGAGTAGGGCATTGCCTCCTGAGCCCTGGGTGAGTGGAAGGATGCACGGACAGACGGATAGAAGAGCAGTTGAGTGTGTATTCACCCATGCGTTGGCTGTCTTTTGTTTATTGAGCACCTACTGCATGCAGGCTCTGCTCCAGGTTCCGCCAGCACGTGGAGCACAAGACTGCACAGCGCCTGCTCTGAGGTCCCCCAGTCCAGTTGGTGGGTAACTGACAGGGGGAGGGGGCTCTGTGCCCACCCCCATTTCCACGGGGAACCCCTGTTCCTTCAGGGACAGAGCCAGAGTGAACAACCGTAGCAGACGGCTGCACCTCCTTGTTCTGGTCCCAAATGCAAGGCTGGGCCTGGGGTGAGGCAAGCGAGGCATGCGCCTGGGAGCGGGCACCCCCCTCAAGATGTGCCCACGGCCCCTCGCTTGCCTCGCCCAAGTCCTGGCTCTGCCCAAGTGCTCCTGCAGCCTTCAGAGAAAGCGCCGGGCCTCGCCAAGAATTCTTGCTGACCCAGGGACCTGAGGAGACGCGGGCGCTGTCCTGGGAGCTTCCACTTGAGTGTGGGACCGAGCAGGCCATCAGGGCATCTAGAGGCAGGTGGGGGACCATGCTCATGGGTGCCGACATGTACACGTTGAGGGTGTGCCAGGGCTGTCTCAGACCAGCTTGTAGATTCCTCCTGTGACGTCACGGTGACGACAGTCCCCCTAGTCCTCAGATGAAGGGATCGATGCTAAGAGAGGGCAAGTGGCCTGGCCAAGAACTGACAGAAGTAGAGAGAGGCCACGGGGGGACCCTCTCCTCTGCTGCTTGCAGAATGTGGGGCCAGGCTGCAGAGTCACAGGGATGGCCGAAGGCTGGAGGGGTCCAGGCCAGCTCTCCCAGGAAGGGAGGACTGAGCTTAAGCCTTTGGAAGTACGTGCATCTGAACTGAAGGTGAGGGGGCGGAGAGAGGGCATTTTAGGTGAGAGCACGACCGGATTCCTGGCGTGGGGGTGGGCGGAGCCACGGCGGGTGCCGCACGATGACCCAGGATCCTGCAACTACACGGCGGGGCTTCTGTAACCTAGCCCTCGCTGTACACGTGCTGTGAGACGAGGCCCAGAGAGGGAAGTGCACTGCTGAAGGCCACGCCACACCCTGACAGCAGAGCCAGGGCTGGGACCAGCGTTCTTAGAGCAGGAGTCACAGCCAAGAAAACCACCCAAAACAGAGAAAAACCCAAAGCAGTATTTCAGGCTGCCAGGTAGTACAGTGAATAAAACTCAGCCACCCCAGCCATTCAGAGTCTTGTAAGGAAAACAAGTGGCCATGTGACTTCCCTCTTCCCTCTGCACCGAGTGCCCGTGGTGCTGCCCCTCTGTGCCCCCCCCCCCACAGTAGTCCCCCCATCCCCACCCCGGGCCCAAGGCCCTGGGGAATCAAATGCTGGGAAAACCTCAGCCGTGACTTTCCTGAAGCTGAAAGTCAGAGATGCCAAAACAAACTCCTTTTGTCTGCCTTCACTTTTCCGTGTTTAAACACTAATAATCTGAAAATGTAGGCATCGTGCTCCCCCGAGGCCTGCCAGCGTTGCCACGGGAGCCCGAGGGTCTGCAGGGGCTGTGTCAGGCAGGGTAGCTGGCCCCCAGTCCTGGGCCCTGAGCTGCCCCGACTCAGCGTTACCCACCATTTTCTCTCCATATCTCATCAAAGTTTACCCAGCCCCGATCTCGTTCTCTCAGGGGCCAGCTCTCTCCGAGGCAGTGCCAGGTGGGGGTGGCTCCAGCCCCAGAGGATGGGAGCCTCTAGAGAGACAGGTGCCACCAGAGAGAGTTCCCCCAGCTGCAGGAGGCGCGGCTCAGGCTGTGGAGTTCGGGTCCTGGGTGGCGGCAGTAGAGAATCTTGGAGAAGAAGGACGTCAGAGCGCTTGAGTCCTCCATGTGCACTCCCTCGGCCTGGCCTGGCCCGGGCCCTCCTGCTGCCTGTCCCTGTGCCATGCAGGCTGGCCAGGCATCCGTGCTCTCGGCTGCCACGGACTGCAGGGCTGTCCTGGTCCCTCCACTGCCTTCTCCCGTCAGCAGTGGGCTTCCCGGGGCCGTCTCAGGGGATGACTCTCTCTTCCACCCCGGGGAGCCGGGTGCCTGGCACACAGTAGGGGCTTCATGGTGGTCACAGAACTGAGAAGGACCCAAGCGCCCTCTCCTCGAGGCTGCATACTGGGCAGTCACCAGTTACATGTCTCTGCTCTGGGCCTTGTCCTTCCCACACAGCCTCGGATGCCTCGAGGGAAGCCAGGAGAGGCTGTGCCGAGGGTGGGAACCCAGACAGCCTCGTGGGAGTGGCCCCCCAGTTAACCTCTCTGACATTCTGGCTCCTCCTCAGCCTGACGGGGATAAGGCTGCGTCACCTCTTATGGCATAGGGGGCATTCCAGGAGATCAAGTGCTGGCAGAGTCCCAGCGCACAGGAGGGGTTTAGTAATGGAAGGTGCTCTTCTGTATCAGCATCTTAGAAGGCAACACCAGCCAAGAGTTCCTGAGCACGCGCCATGTGCAGACACTGGCCTGAGAGCCTGACACTCCCACCACGGGCTATGCAGCAGGTGCCTTTACTGTCCCCATTTTAGAGAAGAGAAAACCAGGCCTCAGTGAGTGATAGATAGCTGGACCCAAGCCAGGACCATCAGGTGTCGCCTGCTGGAGGTTACACCATGAACTCTTCAAAGTGCCAGAACCAGCCTTTGCTTGCTGGGCAGCACTGGATGCAAATGGTCCCTCTGCCATCAGCGCACACTGGGGAGGACGAGGAGGGTGCCCCTGGCCCTGGCAGCCTCAGCCCAGGGTAACACAAGCACACACATGCACGCACACATAAATATGAAAACACACATGCGAATACACACACCTGCTCACAGAAGGTGGAGGCCTCTACGGAAGCAGGGGCTCTGCCAGGCTGTCACACAGGTCAGAGCTGATGCTCTGTTGGGGGGGGCGGTGGGGGGGCCACCGTCCTTGTTCTCAGCTTCCCATCTCTGGCTGGGAAAGGGGTGGAGGGTCCCGGGTGGGCAGACGGAGTCGAGCATAGGCTGGGGTGTGTGGCTGCCTCTACAGGGGGGAGGCCCAGCTGGCCGTGGGGCCACAGGGGCAGCTGAGCTCTGCAAACAGGAGGCCCAGCCTAGCCCTGCTTGGCTGGACACTGCTGACCTCGCATTGCTGGAACCAGTTGCTCAACTCTGACCTCCCTGAGGCCAGGAGGGCAAGCACAGGGCTTAGCAGGTGAGCCCGGCTCAGGGCCGTAAGGCAGAGGAAGCCTGGGGAGGCCCAGATACACCCGGCGCTCGACAGCCTCCACTTGTGGATGCCCCTGGCAGAGCAGGTCACCCCCAACCCAGTACCCTGCTCACCAAGCCCACTGCCCCCAACCTCCTCCAGCAAGTAGAAAGGTCTACCATCCCAGCCAGCACGAGGCAGCAGAGCTTTCTGCGATGCTGGAAACGTTCTACAACTGCACTGCCCAATAGGGTGGCCAGAGGCGGCTATGGAGCAGGAAACAGAGTTGGTGCGACCAAGAAATTGGATTTATCATCTGATTTAACTAAAGTTGAATTCAAATAGCCCCGGAAGGTGGTGGCTGGCCTAGTGGGTGGCACAGCTCTGAACAGCAGGCGCTGGGAGGACAGATGGGCTGCGCTGTGGATGGGCGCAGCTGGGCTTGAGGGCCAGCTCACTCGCTCGATGGCTACGAGCCACTCCTGCCCACGTAAGTGCATCCCACAGGCCGCCACGGCAGCCAACACCAGTTTGAGAGCCCAGGCCGGCTCCTGCACACAGGTGTGGAGATCCAGAGCGGGGGTGGGGGGGGGGTGGCCGCCAGTCACCTGCCTGCACTTGAGTCCTGGGCTGCAGGCATGCCTCAGTTTCCTCATCTGTAAAATCGGGCAGGTGCAGTGCTGACTTGATAGGGCTGTGATCCCTGGCAAGTGTTCTGAGGACGAGTCAGCAGGTGAGCCGTGGGCAGCTGTATCAAAAGTTGAACACGCGTGGCTCCATCACCATGGACCCTGCAGGCAGCCCAGGCGCTGGGATTTCCCACCTCTGCAGCTCACAAAGGCACCGAGAGGACAGCTCTTGAGGGCTTGAGCCAATGGCTCCGATGCCTTGGGCCTGGAGGGGGTGCAGGGCCTGGTCGGTGTGTGTGTGCAAGCTCAGTATTTCATAGGGATCGCTTGGAGCAAGGGGGCTCAGCTCACTCAGGGGCCCCACTCTCATCTCACCAGAGATAACATTCCTCCCAACTCGCAAAGCAAATCCTCAAGAAGTGGGAGAAAAATGTTAATGAACTTCAATTAAAATTCCTTCCCAGGCTTGTCAGTCCGGCGGGTGGCCCCTGATCTGCTCAGAGAAGCCTGCAGGCCTGAAAGGGCTGGTTCCTGCGGGGCCTGAGGACCCAAGGAATCCCGGTACTGAGCTCAGGATCCTGGTTCAGGGAGAGTGTCCCGGGTCCACGCCAGGACACGGGCCAGGCTTCCTCCACCAGACTCCCGTTGCAGTCTCCTGTGCTTTTGTGAGAGTCTGAGCCCCTCCAGCACCCACGATGGACCGGTGCCACCTGCTCCATCTCTGGGCTCCCTGTCCACCCGAAGAGCAGGCGCTGCTGTACCAGCCTGCGTGCTAGAGAGGAGACTAGCTTCCAAGAAGCGATTGAACTTGCTGGAGCCGCAGAGCTATGGAGGGGGATTCGTGCCCCGGGCTGCTGGGCTCCCAGACCCACGTGTTTCACCTCTTCTGGCTGCCTGGTCTACACAGCTGGAAGTTCCTCAGAGTCAGTGACCATGACAGGCACTGGCCCAGACATGAGACACAGCACCATAAACTAAGACCTTCTTTTAGAAAGAAACACAATAGAACCTTCTCATCCAGGTGCACACCGCCCCTCCTCCCAGGTATCTCCTCCAAGGGCAGGACAATACTGCCTCCAACGGTGTCTGTCGAACTTGCTGTCAGCAATGCCTGGGTCTTCTTTGGGAATGAATTTCTGCACTATGAGCTTGTTTCTTCATCACCCCTTTTTCATGACAAACCAGTATTGCCAGACTGACCCCGCCCTGCACGAGTGAGTTTACTGAACTACATTTTGGTGTGATACCAACTGAGTGATTTGAAGATGCCGTTTAAAAACGAGCTGCAGAAACTTACTATGTAGGGGTGATGTCAGCACACTGTCCCCTTGTCCCATGAGACCCTTTATCTGGAACCATGAGAGAAACTGCCTTCAAATCTTAAATTCAGGAAAGCCTGTGCTTCTGGACAGCCAGCTTGTTTACATCTTGTGGCATCTGAGCACCTCAAGGCTGCCCATTTTCCCTCTTTGCCTTGGCCTCTAGGAAGCTCAGGATCACATCTGCAGCCCACTTCTAGCACTATAGCGCAAGCTTTTTATGTACCGACTTTGCCCTGTTTCAGTTCAGACTTTCATTTCCTCGTTTACTTTATATTTTCTTGTTCATGTACCTTTTTAAAGTCACCTCAAACCCATTTACAATGAGAGCAGGGTAAAAATAAATAGCAAGCTATGATTGATTGTCCACGGCATTTACCAGACTAGGCTTTGGATGTTTTTGGTCATTTCCAAAGGTCAATTCCACTCCAACCGAAGGGCTCAATCTAGAATGAGTGCCCTGCCTGCCATGTGACCAGTGTGAAGGGAAGCACACTCGGGCATGTGAGTTCTTAGGACTTGCCTGACAAACCACACACTCCGTTTATAGCCAAATCTGGTATATAGGGCTGGGTCAGGCAGTAGAAAGAGACAGGACACTAGGTTTATAGTCTTCACTGTGATACCAGCCAGCTGTGTGACATGGGGGAAATTGTTTCACCTCTCTGAGCTTTGTACCACCGATATGGGAATGTAAACATGGTCTCAAGCCCTGTTTAAAGAGCTAACATAGGATTCCTACACATTACCGTTGATGGTATGGGAGGGCTGGAAGTAGACAAACTACAGGCTGGCTCACCCAGCCTGTGACCTGGAGGTTTGGGCTGGACCACAGGGTCAGAGTCATGCATTTGGGGTCAGGATCTGGGTGATGTAACCTGGCCGTATCCGACAGCAGGTCAGAGAATTTTGGTTTCTGCTGCTTCCCACAGGACCTCTGGCAGCTCTGCTCCCTCCTCAGAAGTCCCCTGGCTGGCGTCAGGGCTGTCAGGTCCTGGGCACACACGCCCGGCACCCAGCTGTGCTCAGCTGCCTGCCAGCACTGCAGGGGTCTAGGCCTGCAAGCGGGTCCCTGGTCTTAGTGCAGTCCTCGGCCTTCTGTGCGCAGGAACATGGACAGACGCTCCTGTATTTTCTGCTCGTTTAGCAGCTTTGTTTGCTCGTTGAGCTCATTTGTGTATCTGAATTTGACGCTGTGAATGGTGTGAGGCTGGAACCTAAGGTTACTTTTTACTGTGAGTCACTCTTGCCCCAGCCCCCCGCGCTCACCGTCTGCCTGTGCCCTGTGGGGCAGAGCGCCCTTCCATCAGGCACCGCCTCCCACGTGGCTGTGGGCGCGGCCTGCTGTCTGGTTGGTTCCTTGGGCCTCTGTGTTCCTTTCGCTAATCCCGCCCCCTCCCCCCATGTGCTGGCTTTCTGTGCCTGACTATATGCTTCAGATTTTTAAATTCACTGATTTTTTTCCAATATATTTTTGTATTGAGATAAATTTACATTACATAAAACCCACCATTTAAAACATTAATTTTTTTTTCTTAAAGATTGGCACCTGAGCTAACAACTGTTGCCAATCTTCTTTTTTTTTTTTTCTGCTTTATCTCCCCAAACCCCCTGTACATAGTTGTATATCTTAGTTGTAGGTCCTTCTAGTTGTGGGATGTGGGACGCCGCTCCAACGTGGCCTGACGAGTGGTGCCACGTCTGCGCCCAGGATCTGAACCCTGGGCAGCCGCAGCGGAGCACGCAAACTAAAACACTCAGCCACGGAGCCAGCCCCTGAAACATTTTAAGGTGCGTGATTCAGTGGCTATGGTCCCTTCACGATGTGGTGTAGTCATCATCACTGTCTGCTTCTAGAAAGTTTCCATCACCACAGGAAGAACCCCACCCCTCAGTGGTCTCAGCTCCCTCCCTCCCTGCCCCTGGCGGCACTAACCTGCTCTCTGTCTCTGCACTGGGGGCTCTGCACACGCGGGATGAGTGTGATCACAGCGCGTGGGCTTTCGCATCGGGCCTCTTTCACTTAGTGCGCTGTCTTCCAGGTCTGTTGCACTGTAGCGTGTCAGCACCTCACTCCTTTGTGTGGTGTTCCCTTGCTGCACAGACCACACCTCTTCTGTCCGTTCATCAGTCAATGGGCATTTGTGCTGTGTCTTCTTTTTGGCTGTTACGGAGACTGCTGCAGTGAACACTCAGGGACTTGCTTTGACTTGAACTACGTTATCATTTCTCCTGGGTATGTACATACAAATGGAATTTCTGGGTTGTACGATAATTGCACAGTTTTTGTTTTTCCTTTGTGCTGAGGAAGATCAGCCCTGAGCTAACATCTGTGCCAAAAAGGGGGCAGTTCAGCACCACCTTTTGAAAAAAGGAGAGTCACACTGTTGGGTGGACATGTTTTAAAACCACCCCAGGAGCTCAGGCCACTGCTGGGATAATCCTCGTATTTCACAGCTGTAGGAAATAACATTTAGAGAAAGGGACTCATCCAAGGTCGCACAGAGAGTAGGGGCAGACATGGGTCACAGCCCAGGTCTCCTGACCACTGGCCGGGAACCCTTGGCCCATAGCACATAATAATGATTCTAGTAATAGCTAATTGGACATCTGCTGTATTCCAGTCTGTACGTATTAACTCATTAACTTCCACAACAACTTAGAGTAAAGATACGTTTTACAAATGAGGAAATGGAGGCACAGAGAGGTTAAATACCTTGCCCAAAGTCACATAGCTGGTAAGTGGTGGAGCCAGGATTCAAACCTTGGCATTCTGGCCTGCTCCTGAGGCCTCACAGGTGGTTCGGGGGGATATGTCACAGGCAGACAGACCAGGGGTCAGTGTGGTGAGAAGAGGAGGTTAGGGAAAGCCTCACTGAGGAGCTGACATTTGATCAAAGATCTGGCCGAGGTGAGGGAGCCACGTGGACATCAGGAAGAGTATTCTAGAAGGGAGGACAAGCAAGAGCAAGGGCAGGAATGGCCTTGGTGTGTGAGAGAAGATGGGGAGGCTGGTCGGCTGGAGTGAGGTGGGCAAGAGGGAGCACGGTGGTAGGAAATGAGGTCGGCTCCTCACAGGGCCTGGCAGGGCCTGGCAGGGCCTGGTGTTGGCTGACGGGTGGCCACAGAGAGTGTGAAGCAGAGGAGGATGTGAGCTGATGTGGTCTGGCTGCGGTGTGTGGAGAGCAGACTGGGGGGTGAGGACACAGCAGGGGACCACAGCCATTAGGGGGAGGGCTGGTGTGGTTTGGCCCAGGTAGGGGCGGTGGGGGATGGGGAAGGAGCAGATTCTGGATGGTTGATTCTGGATGGTTCTGCAGGTGGAGGCACCAGGACTGGCTGATGGACGAGGTGGTGCAGACACCCGGGGACAGACAGAGAGACAACTCCAGCCAGGTGAGTTTGAGACATCTGTCAGACAGCTGAGCAGATGAGTGAGAAGGCAGGTGGACCTGCCAGTCTCAGGTCTGAGAAGGAGCTGTAGGCTGACTACGGGCGCCTGGTTTCCAGCCCATGTTGATTCTTGTTGGAGCTTGAAACCCTTTTGTTGAAACAGGAACATTTTGAAAACAGCAAGAGAAGAGTGACTCATCACATACAAGGAACCCCGTAACATGATCAGCATAGTTTTCAAGAGAAACCTTGAAAGCCAGGAGAGAGTAAGATGATATGTTTCAGGTGCTGAAGGAAGAAACCTGCCAACCAAGAATACTGTACCTGGCAAAACTGCCCTTTAAAAAAGAAGAAAGACTTTCCCAGAGAAACAAAAATTGAAGGGCTTTGTTACCACTAGACCTGCCTTACGAGAAGAACTTCAAGTTGAAATGGTAGGGTGCTAAACAGCAACACAAAAGCATATGAAGGTATAAATCTTACCATAAAGGTAAATCCATAGACAAACACGAAACAATGTAATACTGTAGTGGTGGTGCATGAATCACCTTTAACCACGGTATAAAAGTTAAAAGACAAAAGTATCAAGAATAACTATAGCTACAAAAATCTGTTAATGGATGCACAACATAAAAGATGTGAATTGTGACATCAACAAGATAAAATGTGTGTCCAGGACCAGATGTCTTCACAAGTGAATTCTACCAAACACTTAAAGAAGAGCTAATACCAATCCTTCTTATACTGTTCAAAAATAAAAGAAGGAATACTTCTGAACTCATTTCAGAATGAGTGAGGCCAGCATTACTGTGACAGCAAGGCCACACAAAAAATTAGAAATAGAACTACCATATGCTCCAGCAATCCCACTCTGGGTATAAACCCAATGGAACTGAAATCAGGATCTCAAAGGATGTCGACACTCCCATGTTCATTGCAGCATTATTCAGGAAAGCCAAGACGTGGAAGCAACCCAAGTGTGTACCAACTGATGAACGGATAAACAAAATGTGATATACACACAATGGAATATTGTTCAGCCTTGAAAAAGGAGATCCTGCCATTTGTAACAACTTGGATGAATCTGGAGGACGTTATGCGAAGTGAAGTCAGTCAGACACAGAAGGACAAATACTACAGAACAGCACTTGCATGAGGAACCTAAAATACTCAAACTCACAGAAGAAGAGAGTAGAGTGGTGGTTGCTGGGGGCTGAGGAAAGGGGAAATGGAGAGGTATCACTCAAAGGGTACAGTCTCAGTTGGTGAAGACGAGCACGTCCTGGAGATCTACGGTGCAGCACAGCGCCTCTGGGTAACAGTGCTGGCTGGTGCACTTAAAACTTTGCTCAGAGGGTAAATTGTATGTTAAGTATCTTATCACACACACACAAAATAATAAATAAAAAGAGTGAAGGAACCTTTTGGAGGTGACAGCTATGTTCACGGCATAGACGGTGGTGATGCTTTCACAGATGAACACTCATCTCCAAAGTCATCAAATTGTGTGTGTTCAATCTGCACAGCTTTTGCATGTCGATTACACCTCAAGAACATGGTTTAAAAAAAGTAAGAGTGGGTAAAGAGGAAACTGACTTAGTTTAGAAAGCTGCTGCAGGCCTCGTGGACAAGGTGACTGGGACGTTTTTACTCTCCCTGCTGAGTGAGCAAAGCTGGCATAGGATGATATAAACCGTCATTTTGACCATATAACAAAATGGATAGAATGCAAAGTCCGGAAGGAAACATGCAAAAATATCACAGTGATGACCCCCAGGTGGTGGCATTACAGATGATTTCTACTTGTTTTTCTTAAGCGTTCCTGTATTATTGTCACACAAGACAAACAAAGGTGATTTCAAAATCCGAACTTGTGCCAGTCACAGTGATTAGTTGCAGACGACAGAACACTCTTTCTGGTTCG